>NC_035446.2:10135839-10435839 GCF_002127325.2 Helianthus annuus | reverse complement strand
TCAAAATCTGCGTTTTCATCAAATTTAACAGAAAAATCTTCACTTAGGCATTTCAACAAACACCTAATGGGTCAGATTTTTCTACTATCATTACCAAGCCCATGACTTGCAATTTAACCTCTAATTTCACTTTAATTAGTAAATTTTACATACATCTTGACATCAATATATCTGAATTTACTTTACCAATTCAGATTTTGCTAGAACAAGGGTCAAAATTCTAGTATTCACCAAGTTCCCTTCAAGTTCATTTGTCTCCTACATGTAAACCCAAACCTTACAAACATGATGCAAAGTTTTGACAAGGAATTACCTAGGGTTTAACTCTAGACCTCAATTCACTTCAAGATTCATCCATGCATTACTTATCTAGGCTAAATTTCAGTTTTTCACAATTAACCTAGAATTCGTGATGGATTAAAATACGTAAATTTTACATACCTTTTGATCCTTACAACAAGGTGTTCGCTAATTTGCGTTTAGAACTTGATTTGGAACAGATTTGGGGCTTCAATTTGCAGATTTTAGTGTGAAGTTAGGGTTTGGAGAATACCCTGGTCGCCCCTTTCCTCTTGTTCGACCAGACACACCCACAAATGGTGTGTTTGGTGAGTTTTGTTACTAATCAGCCTATAACTTTCATTCTTTGGCAAATTTAGTCCCTCACTTATTATTTAGCTTTAAATACTAGTGTTTTAACCAAGTGTAAGTTATTTCAAGACTTGTGGTTTTAACTAGGTTAAAATTTCTACATGGTTATTTCTTGTTTATGAAATCCTTGAATTTCTAATATAAAGATTTATATTTATATATTTTTTTTGGGGGTGTTACAAGTCCATCCCCCTTAAAAGGGTTTGGTCCCCGAAACCGAATTACGTACCAAATAAAGTAGGGTATAGCCGTTGCATTTCTTCTTCGGATTGCCATGTGGTATCAGCACCCTTCTTGTGTTCCCATTTGATTCTCACTTGATTGATCTCTTTATTTCTTTGGGTTTTCACCTTGCGATCTAAAATCGCAATAGGTTTTACTACGTAGTTGAGGCTGTTATCCACCTCGATATCATCATAGTGGATATGAGCAGTTTCATCGGCCAAACATTTTCGGAGATGTGACACGTGGAATGTGCATTGAATCCCACTCAACTCCTCGGGTAATTCAAGACGATAGGCTACTTTTCCAACCCGTTCAGTGATTCTAAATGACCCAATAAACCTTGGGCTTAGTTTTCCCCTTTTTCTGAATCTAATAATACCCTTCCATGGGGAAACTTTTAGCATAACCATATCGCCAACCTGAAATTCAATTGGCCTATTCCTTTTATCCGCATATGCCTTTTGCCGGTCTTGAGCCGCTTTTAAGTGTGCCCGAACTATATCGATCTTCTCATTTGTAGTTCGGATTATATCGGTAGGTGCTAGCCCTCGTGGACCCACTTCTCCCCAACATACCGGAGTTCGACATTTTCTACCATATAATAGTTCATACGGGGCCATCTTAATACTCGCGTGATAGCTATTGTTATATGCAAATTCAACCAAGGGTAGATGGACATCCCAACTACCTCCGAAGTCAATAATGCAAGCCCGCAGCATATCTCCCAACGTTTGTATTGTTCTTTCACTCTGCCCATCCGTTTGTGGATGGTAAGCAGTGCTAAGGAACAATTTAGTTCCCATTTGTTCTTGGAATTCACGCCAAAATTTCGAAGTAAACCGAGTATCTCTGTCTGACACAATGGATATCGGTACCCCATGCCGTGCTATGATTTCATTGGTGTATACTTCCGACATCTTCTCAGATGTATAGGTCTCACGAATTGGTAAGAAGTGAGCGCTTTTCGTCAATCTATCTACAACTACCCATATAGCATCAAACCCGCGGTTAGTTTTGGGTAATTTGGTCAACAAATCCATGGTGATTTGTTCCCATTTCCAAACGGGGATTTCCAACGGTTGGAGTTTACCGTATGGCTTTTGGTGTTCCGCCTTGACTTGTAGACATGTCAAACACTTTTCCACATATCTCGCGGTGTCTCGTTTCATTCCGGGCCACCAATAGTTTTGTTTCAAGTCATTATACATCTTGGTCGCTCCCGGATGAATGGAATAACGGGATTTGTGTACTTCATCAAGTAGAAGCTTTTTAACCCCACATGTGTTAGGGACCCAGATTCTATTGAAACGAGTCTTCAGGCCGTGACTGCCTATCTCTAGGTCTTTAACTTGGCCGATAATTCTTTCCTTTTTCCAATTTTCCTCCTTCACAGCTTCATTCTGTGCTTCTCGAACTCGTTCTAGTAAGCTCGAAGTCACAATGAGTTGCATTGATCGTACCCGTATCGGGGCATAATCTGCTTTGTGACTCAGCGCATCAGCCACTACATTGGCCTTCCCAGGGTGGTAATGTATCTCACAATCGAAATCTTTGACCGTTTCCAACCACGCCTTTGTCTCATGTTTAATTCCTTCTGATCGAAGAAATATTTCAAGCTTTTATGGTCGGTAAAGATTGTAAATTTTACCCCGTACAAGTAATGCCTCCATATTTTTAAGGCAAACACCACCGCCGCTAATTCCAAGTCATGAACCGGGTATTTCTTTTCATGAATTTTCAATTGCCTCGAGGCATAGGCGATGACCTTACCTCGTTACATTAAAACACACCCGAGCCCCAAATGAGAAGCATCCGAGTAAACCACCATGTCGTCGGTCCCTTCCGGTAATGTTAACACCAGAGCATGGGTCAACCTTTCTTTGAGCGTTTGGAAGGCTTCCTCTTGCTTAACGCCCCATACAAACTTTTCCTCCTTGCGAGTCAATTTGGTCAATGGCAAGGCAATTTTGGAGAAGTCCTGTATGAATCTCCGATAATATCCCGCAAGCCCTAAAAAGCTTCGGATTTCCGAGGGGTTTCTTGGAGGGTTCCATTTTGACACCGCTTCTACCTTGGACGGATCCACTAGTACTCCCTCGGTACTAATGATATGTCCAAGAAATTGCACCTCTCTTAGCCAGAAAGCGCACTTAGAGAATTTTGCATATAACTTTTCTCGTCTGAGTGTCTCCAATATTTCTTGCAGATGACACACGTGCTCAGCTTCATTCTTCGAGTATACTAATATGTCATCGATGAATACAATTACTGATTTATCTAGCATAGGTTTGCAAACCCGGTTCATGAGGTCCATGAAAGCCGCGGGTGCATTGGTCAACCCGAAGGGCATTACAAGGAATTCATAATGCCCGTACCGTGTACGAAAGGCCGTCTTCGGTACGTCTTCCACCTTGACTTTCAATTGGTGATAACCAGATCGGAGATCAATTTTAGAGAACCAACTTGCTCCTTGTAGTTGGTCAAACAAATCATCAATTCTTGGGAGTGGGTATCATTCTTCACCGTGAGTTTGTTTAACTCTCGGCAACCGATACACATGCGCATACTGCCATCTTTCTTTTTCACGAATAGGACTGGTGCGCCCCACGGAGACACACTCGGTCGGATAAACCCCTTGTCAAGAAATTCCTAAATTTGAGACATCAATTCTTGTAACTCCGATGGCGCAAGTCGATATGGCGCCTTGGCCACGGCTTTTGCGCCCGGAATCAACTCGATCCTGAACTCTACTTCCCGTTCTGGTGGTATCCTCGGTAGTTCTTACGGGAACACATCTTCATAATCCCGCACCACCGGTACATCCCCAATTTTGAGGGGCTCTTTTTTTGTTTCGCTTGCGTATACCATAAAAGCCTTGCATCCATGTTTCATAAGTTTATTGGCTTCTAGCATTGTGCATATCACCGGGTGTAATGCCCATAAATTTAAAATCATTATTCAAAAAAATAAAAAGAATAATAGACCACTAGAAAACCCTAATTAAGACACCCAAGTAATTCTGCACAACCCCTGAAAATTTCAAAGCAATCAGAATCAGGATCAGGACCCCTAAAACTCAAGGGGGGGTAAACCTTAGTTGACGTTTATCTACTTAAAACGTTGTCTAAATATAATTGGACCAAATTTCTGACCAATCAAGGCTTGTCCCGTGAGGAGCAAGCAAAAGAATTTTCGGTGTCCCTTATGGACGAAAGGGACCAGGCTTACGGTCCGTAAGCAGTGCCAAATTTGTGTATAAATAGCAGGCTTTGGGACTTGCTTCTATGCACAAAAACGATGCTCAAATTCTCAATTGACGTCGAGTTATACTTCTTCCACTACCCAAACACACACACACCTCGAAACGCTGCCGCAATCAGGGTAATAACTCGATCGCTATTACGATTCAACGTCCGATCGATTATAACTATCCAACGATTCTCTGAGTGCTGCTCAAATTGAGCTTCTACTTTGATTATTCGTCGTGATTTCAACTTGAATATTTGAGTACTGTTCGAATTCGGACTATGCTCTGTTATTCGTTGTGAATCCGATTGAATTATTAAGTATTGCACTTGATAATAGTTGTGAGGGTTTGATCTCGTGAATTGACGTTAGTGCTGTATTAAGTTACTAACCTAGTTTGTGTGCATGTTATTAGGTGAAAAGATTAATCAGTAGTCGAAACTCTGCCCATATAAATCTAAAATATTAGCACAAGGTAGCTTCACTTTGAAGTTATTAAGGTACGGATCCTTACCCCACTCTTTATTGCTTCATATTCAAATTATTATAAACCACTAAGTTACTATATCTTCTAAAAACTCCTCACGTCTTTGATTATCGATTCAGTTGACAGTCCGTTCGATTCCTATCCTAATCATTTGATTTAACTTTCATGTCATGCGATAGTATTATGTTGTTATACTCATTATCGCATGTTCCAATATATGTTCCGTTTTGTTATGAAAATAAGTTTTATATGTTATGTGAATAAGACCATTTGTACTCTGATACCCTGAGTATCGCTTCTCGTGGAGTGTCCCACGAGCATGTTGTTGTGGCATCAACATCATGTGCTCCATCCGTGACGGAGAGATCAGTTCACGGCGTCTCTTAAGTACAAGTGTGGTACATAAGGCTATTAGGAGGCATATGGATCGATCCTAGAATTTAAGTATAAGGAGGTGGATAACAGGTATGCCAATTCGCCATCTCATGTGATAATTATGCAGGAGTAGCTACCTGTGTATTGTCACGTTTTAAGTTTTCTCATGGGTACATCCGTAAGATATGATTATGAAATTATGTTCTTGCATTATATCATTTTTCGCATAAAGTTCCATCCAGATAAGATTTCATATAAAGCATGATTTGTTATTTGAGCCTAAAATTCCGTACTGAGCATTCGGCTCATTCCGTAAACTTTTTGTATATACAGGTCCACAGGTTACTTTGGGAGGGGAAAAGAGAGAAGAATAAAGCCTAGGAATAAATCTGAAGATGTTAGTTAATTAAGATGAATGTCTCCGCTTGTATATTAATCTTAATTTTAATAGTCGTGTGGTTGTATCCTTATCAAATAAATAAATGGAATTATGACTTTTGTTTATGTTGCCGTTATTGTGACACGTCAGCCCTTCCGGGTTGGGGTGTTGCAGCTATGGTATCAGAGCAAAGGCTCTTTCCTGTAGAAAACTTGAAGATAGTAATTAAGACCTGTGAAGAATGGGTAGATATCTATGATAGGATTCAACTTGATCTCTTATTTGGTTTAACTCCTATGTCTATTCTTATAGATGCCTCCTCGTCGTCCGCCACGTAGGAATACTCGTACTAACTATGAACGTAACAACACTTCTTCGAATGAGACTCCAGTTGATCCAAACATAATTAATGCTATCAACCAGGCTGTTGCTGGGTTGCTTCCAAACCTTGTTGCCCAAACAGTTGAGGCCGTTATTCAACAAACTCATCATCCAGAACGCACTAACACTAATCCAACATCTGGTGGTGAAACTCGTGAGAATACCACTAACAATATTTCTTATAGTATAGACATATGGATTATTAAATTCCAAAAACAAAAGCTGAAATCCTTTAGTCACGCTACTAATCCAGTCGAAGCAAGAAACTGGATAGCTCATGTTGAAAAGATCTTCGGAGTTCTTGGAGTTCCGGAGCAATACAAAGTTAGACTGGCTACCTACAAATTGGAAGATGACGCATAAACTTGGTGGGAAGGATATAAGCAAGTCAAAGGAGGGGATGATTTTGACGCTAATCTTTCATGGGTCGACTTTCGTAATATCTTTTACGACAAGTATTTTTCGACCGCTGATAAAGAAGCTTATATCAGGGAGTATGCAGTAATTCGACAGGGGAGTGACGAACCAGCCTCTGAGTTCATTACTCGATTTTCAAGGTTGGCTAGTATTGTAGGAGAAGTTGCAGGATCAGCAGAAGTCCGGGCAGAAAATGCAAGTGGGCAGTTAATGATCGAATTCGGAAATCGATCATGTACATGAAATTTAAGGATATCACCGAAGTTGCTGATGCAATCAAAACTTTTGAATTCGAAAGGAAAGAATTCCTATCTCGAATTGGGGATAATAAGAAGAGAAATAGGGAAGGCCAATTTAAGCAAGAAATCGGCCAATCATCCACTACGCCACAGCACCAAGATCGTAAAGCGCAAGGAAATCAAAACTTTGGAAATCAAGCACGTCCATGGCAACCTAGATTTCAAAACCCAAGGCCTGCTCAAAACCAGATTCAGTAATATGCAGAACCTATTAGAGCTCAACCACTGAATCAACAAGTAAACCCGAATCAAATTACATATCCTCTATGTAATACTTGTGGTAAAAGACATCAGGGCGTATGTCACCGAAGTTCAGGAGCATGCTTTAGATGTGGCCAAACTGGACACATGATTAAGGAATGTCCTAAGAAAGATACTAAGAAGAATAATCAACCCAATGTTGGAGGAAGAGTTTTCGCACTTTCTGCTACTGACGTTGCTAATATTCCAGGTACTGTATCTGGAACCCTTCAGATTGGTGAACGTAGTATCTATGTGTTATTCGATACAGGAGCGACCCATTCTTTAGTATCCCACTCGTTTACTAAGTATCTTCCGATAACACCAACTCTCTTAGATCATACTTTAACCATTTCCACTCCCATAGGAACTTCATCCGTAATCACTTACGTATATAAAGATTTTCCGATCTGTATTGAATCTATTGTGTGTAAGGCAGACCTATTTCCAATACATATGTGTGACTTTGATGTTATTCTAGGAATAGATTGGTTATCTCGACACCACGTAACTATAGATTGTCATTCTCGCCGTGTTATTTTCGGTGATCTTCATCATCCTGATATTATATATCAGGGAACTCAAGCTCATAAATCTCTTAAAATTATCTCTGCGCTTAAGGCTCGAAAATCCATATCAAACGGCTGTGCTGGATTCCTAGCATCGATTAAGGATACTTCTGCTAGTATTAAGAGTATCGATAGCCACTCCGTTGTTCGTGAATATCCTGATGTATTTCCGGATGAACTCCCGGGATTACCACCCGACCATCAGTTAGAATTCACCATCGACTTGATCCCTGGTGCCGAACCTGTTTCTAAAGCTCCATACCGTATGGCCCCGATGGAACTGAAGGAGTTGAAGGAACAATTGCAAGAATTGTTAGATCTAGGATTCATAAGACCCAGTGTTTCACCTTGGGGTGCTCCGGTCTTATTTGTGAAGAAGAAAGACGGTAGTATGCGTTTATGTATTGACTACCGAGAGCTGAACAAGATTACTATTCGTAATCAGTATCCTCTGCCTCGCATTGATGATCTCTTTGATCAACTTCAGGGGACTCAATTCTTCTCAAATTCGACCTGAGGTCTGGGTACCATCAGCTAAAGGTCAAGAATGATGATGTTCCCAAGACCGCTTTTCGTACTTGATATGGTCATTACGAATTTTTGGTTATGCCCTTTTGGGCTAACTAATGCACCCGCAGTCTTCATGGATTTGATGAATCGCGTATTTCACCAATTCCTAGACAAATTCGTTATTGTCTTTATCGATGACATTCTGTGTATTCTAAGAGTCGCGAAGAGCATGAAGCACATCTACATGTAGTACTTGGAACCTTGCGGCATGAGAAGTTGTACGTGAAGTTTTCCAAATGTGACTTTTGGCTTAGCCAAGTGTCATTTCTAGGTCATGTCATATCAGCAGAGGGAATTATGGTAGACCCAACAAAGGTTGAAGCTATTACAAAATGGCCAAGACCCACTTCTGTTACCGAAATACGAAGTTTCTTGGGTCTTGCTGGCTATTACCGAAGATTTGTTGACAGATTCTCGGTAATTGCTTTACCACTCACAAAAATCCTAAGGAAAGGGGTGAAGTACTCATGGAATGAGGAACAAGAGAAAAGCTTTGAAGAATTAAAGAAACGACTCGTATCCTCTCCGATACTCGCTCTCCCTTCTGGATCAGGAGGTTACCAAGTCTACAGTGATGCCTCAAAGAAA
The DNA here is from genome assembly GCF_002127325.2 of Helianthus annuus. Lineage (NCBI taxonomy): Eukaryota > Viridiplantae > Streptophyta > Magnoliopsida > Asterales > Asteraceae > Helianthus > Helianthus annuus. Next base: position 10,427,412 of record NC_035446.2, on the reverse strand, counting down.
GGATTAGGTTGTGTGCTAATGCAACATGGGAAGGTTATCGCTTATGCCTCCCGTCAGTTGAAGCCTTATGAAGTTAACTATCCTACACATGATTTAGAACTAGCCGCAGTCGTCTTTGCACTTAAGATTTGGCGACACTATCTGTATGGTGAAAGTTGTGACATCTTTACTGACCACAAGAGCCTCAAGTATATATTTACGCAGAAGGAGCTAAATATGAGGCAAAGAAGGTGGATAGAACTTTTAAAAGATTATGACGCAAATATTCAATACCATCCAGGCAAAGCCAATGTTGTAGCTGATGCATTAAGCCGAAAGAATTCCGGGACTATATCTTGCCTACAAATTCAACCTCGTATTAGGAGGGATCTCGAAAGGATGAACATTTGGCTTCAGGTTAGTAAATCTGATGGATATTTAGCTTGAATGCAGATTGAACCCGACCTCATATCCCGGATCAAAGATGCACAAAAGCAAGATGGAGAACTTTGGGCAATTGTGCAAAATCTCGAGGTGGGTAAGCAATCTGAATTTAGTATAGACCATCAGGGGGTGATTTGGTGCGGCAAAAGACTTTGTGTACCCGATGACTCCACCCTTCGTGAGTCATTGTTAGCCGAAGCTCACAGCTCACCATTTTTTATTCACCCAGGATCTACCAAGATGTATAGAGATTTAAGACAGAACTTCTGGTGGAATGGCATGAAGGAAGACGTTGCTCGATACGTAAGTAAATGCCTCACTTGCCAACAAGTGAAAATTGAACACAAACGAGCAAGCGGTCTGTTGCAGCCATTGGATATTCCCATATGGAAGTGGGATGAGATCACAATGGATTTTGTTACTGGTTTACCTAAGACATTCAAGAAGAATGATGTTGTATGGGTTGTTGTTGATAGATTATCAAAGTCAGCACATTTTCTACCAATTCAGCAAGGATTTTCGGTTAATAAGTTATCCGAAATATTTCTTCAAGAAATTATTCGACTCCATGGCACACCATCTTCCATTGTTTCCGATAGAGACCCACGTTTCACCTCACGATTTTGGAAAGGTTTTCAGGCAGCTTGGGGGACACGACTAAAGTTTAGTACGGCTTTCCATCCACAAACAGATGGGCAGTCAGAACGCACGATTCAGACCTTGGAAGACATGCTCCGAGCATGCGCACTTGAATGGTCTGGAAACTGGGATGAATATCTATGTCTTGTTGAGTTCGCTTACAACAACAGTTGGCAAGCAAGTATTGGCATGGCACCTTATGAACTTTTGTACGGTCGGAAATGTCGCGCACCATTATGCTGGGATGAAGTCGGAGAAAAGATCCTTGAAGGGCCAGAATTAGTTCAGATTACAAATGAAAAAGTCACTATGGCCCGAGAAAAACTGAAAGAAGCTCAGAGTAGACAAAAGAGCTATGCAGATCAAGATAGGCGACCCCTCGAATTTAAAATTGGTGACCACATATTCTTAAAGGTATCACCTTGGCGTGGCGTTCGTAGATTTGGAATTAAAGGGAAACTTAGTCCCCGTTTCATCGGTCCGTTTGAAATCCTTGAAAGAATTGGAGAAGTGTCATATCGACTGGCTTTACCGCCTCAACTCTCTCACGTTCATAATGTTTTTCATGTATCCTCTTTAAGAGGATATAATTATCATCCACTCCATGTCATTAGTTATCTTTTACTTACAATTCACGAAGATTTGTCCTACGAAGAGGAACCAGAAACCATCTTAGATCGACAAGAAAGGGTTTTGCGTAGGAAAGTAATTCCGTTTGTTAAAGTCCTTTGGAAAAATCACTCTGAACACGAAGCAACATGGGAGTCTGAAGAATCAATTCGTTCTCTATACCCTAATCTATTCTCGCAATAGAATTTTAGTCGAGTAACGGTAAATCTTGCTCTTTGATAGATATTCATTTGTTTCTGTTTACGGTCATTTATGCTTTACCTTATGTGAATATATTTTAGCTATGACTAAGCATATCTATGTAGGAAATATCAGTACTAATAGTCACTCTAAGTATCTGTAAATCTCTATTGACTTTTCGTACTGTAAGATATTTTATTAAGATACGATATAGAAGGACCATTAAGGCACATATATAAGGTAATTGACAAGTATAGTCATGACCTTAGTTATGAATTTCAGATACACATGTGTGGTTAGGAGATTCTGGTCATATAAGTTAGTAAATCTACTATGAAAATTTCGTTTCTGTTACTTATGCGATAGGTTATATTCTTATTTGAAAAATTTCGAGGACGAAATTTCTTTTAAGGGGGTAATAGTTGTAATGCCCATAAATTTAAAATCATTATTCAAAAAAATAAAAAGAATAATAGACCACTAGAAAACCCTAATTAAGACACCCAAGTAATTCTGCACAACCCCTGAAAATTTCAGAGCAATCAGAATCAGGATCAGGACCCCTAAAACTCAAGGGGGGGTAAACCTTAGTTGACGTTTATCTACTTAAAACGTTGTCTAAATATAATTGGACCAAATTTCTGACCAATCAAGGCTTGTCCCGTGAGGAGCAAGCAAAAGAATTTTCGGTGTCCCTTACGGACCGTAAGGGACCAGGCTTACGGTCCGTAAGCAGTGCCAAATTTGTGTATAAATAGCAGGCTTTGGGACTTGCTTCTGTGCACAAAAACGACGCTCAAAATTCTCAATTGACGTCGAGTTATACTTCTTCCACTACCCAAACACACACACACCTCGAAACGCTCCCGCAATCAGGGTAATAACTCGATCGCTATTACGATTCAACGTCCGATCGATTATAACTATCCAACGATTGTCTGAGTGCTGCTCAAATTGAGCTTCTACTTTGATTATTCGTCGTGATTTCAACTTGAATATTTGAGTACTGTTCGAATTCGGACTATGCTCTGTTATTCGTTGTGAATCCGATTGAATTATTAAGTATTGCACTTGATAATAGTTGTGAGGGTTTGATCTCGTGAATTGACGTAAATGCTGTATTAAGTTACTAACCTAGTTTGTGTGCATGTTATTCGGTGAAAAGATTAATCAGTAGTCGAAACTCTGCCCATATAAATCTAAAATATTAGCACAAGGTAGCTTCACTTTGAAGTTATTAAGGTACGGATCCTTACCCCACTCTTTATTGCTTCATATTCAAATTATTTTAAACCACTAAGTTACTATATCTTCTAAAAACTCCTCACGTCTTTGATTATCGATTCAGTTGACAGTCCGTTCGATTCCTATCCTAATCATTTGATTTAACTTTCATGTCATGCGATAGTATTATGTTGTTATACTCATTATCGCATGTTCCAATATATGTTCCGTTTTGTTATGAAAATAAGTTTTATAAGTTATGTGAATAAGACCATTTGTACTCTGATACCCTGAGTATCGCTTCTCGTGGAGTGTCCCACGAGCATGTTGTTGTGGCATCAACATCATGTGCTCCATCCGTGACGGAGAGATCAGTTCACGGCGTCTCTTAAGTACAAGTGTGGTACATAAGGCTATTAGGAGGTGTATGGATCGATCCTAGAATTTAAGTATAAGGAGGTGGATAACGGGTATGCCAATTCGCCATCTCATGTGATAATTATGCAGGAGTAGCTACATGTGTATTGTCACGTTTTAAGTTGCTCATGGGTACATCCGTAAGATATGATTATGAAATTATGTTCTTGCATCATATCATTTTTCGCATAAAGTTCCATCCAGATAAGATTTCATATAAAGCATTATTTGTTATTTGAGCCTAAAATTCCGTACTGAGCATTCGGCTCATTCCGTAAACTTTTTGTATATACAGGTCCACAGGTTACTTTGGGAGGGGAAAAGAGAGAAGAATAAATCCTAGGAATAAATCTGAAGATGTTAGTTAATTAAGATGAATGTCTCCGCTTGTATATTAATCTTAATTTTAATAGTCGTGTGGTTGTATCCTTATCAAATAAATAAATGGAATTATGACTTTTGTTTATGTTACCGTTATTGTGACACGTCAGCCCTTCCGGGTTGGGGTGTTACACCGGGTTACCTCCTTTTTCACCATATATCGTAACTTGTTTTCCGCTAGGAGACGTTAGTTTTATTTCCTTTCGGAAACAAACCACTTTCGCATGGTAACGGGATAACCAATCCATTCCCACTATCACTTGGAATTCTCCCATCGACATCGGAATCAAGTCTATTGCGTATTCCTCGTCATCAATGTTCATTGTACAGTTTTCACATACATCGCAAACAATAAAGCTTTTGTTATTACCTATGTCTACTTCTAAAGGCATAAGTAATTTTGTTAGAACAAATGAAGGGTGCCGAATAAACCCATACGAAACAAAGGATTTATTCGCACCAGTATCAAATAACACACGTGCGGGAATTGAGTTTACAGTGAATATACCTGAGACCACGTCAGGTTCGACCTTTGCTTCAGCAGCGGTCAATTGGAAAGATCTTGCTTTTGCTTTCGAGGCTTCACCTTTCGAGTCTTGCCCTTCTTTCTTTCCAACTAGTTCCAGGCATTCCGATCTTTTGTGACCCGTTCGGTAACAGTTGTAACAAACAAACACTTTCTCCGGGCATGATATAGCCATGTGTCCCGTTTTTCGACATATGGGACAAGGCTTATCTTTGAAGCGACATTCACCCTTATGATTCTTCCCACAAATTTTACAACTTGGTGTACTACCTTTTGCGTCTGCGTCTGATTTCTTCGCTGTTTCATTCGTTCTTGCTTTCTTGGTAGGGCTTGGATTCACATCTTGTGCCCTTCGTTCACCCCGTTCTATACTCTTTTTCAGTTCGATCTCCCTTTCCCGAGCAGCATTGACAATCTCGGTAAGGGTCTCATACTTTGAAGGGGTTATGAACTCTCTATACTCTGCGCTTAGCATGTTATGGTAGTAATAGACCTTTTGCTCTTCATTCGTTATCAAATCATCGCAGAACTTCATCTTGTCCATAAACATCCCCGTAATCTTGTCTATGGATTCACCTTTGTGTCTGGGTTGCATGAACTCTTCCTTGATCTTTTTTATGACCGCCTTGGGACTATGGTGTTTAAGAAACGGCGTCTTAAACTCCTCCCATGTCATGGTCTTAGCCGCTTCACTTCCAATCTCCTTCTTTTTGTTATCCCACCAGTCTTTTGCTTGACCTCTTAGTTGACCCGTACCATAAGCTACGTAGTCATTTTCATCGCAATGAGTTCTCTCGAATACTCCTTCGATATCGCCTATCCATCGTTGGCACACAATTGGATCAACCTCCCCATTATATATGGGTGGTTTACAAGCCATGAATTCCTTGTATGAACAAGGCTTTAGTCCTCCAGATTTTTCCTTTGCTAGATTCGAATTATCCTCTAGCTTCTTGATTCTCTCTTCTACTACTGATAAAACCGTGTTTTGAATTTTATCAATGAAGTTCGACAAACTGTTTTCGATCGCCTTTCCAACCTCTTCGGCAATCACTATCCGTTCGGTGACTCTTGGTACCGCATCATCATCACCTCCGTCTGCCATCTTTAATACTGAAATGTTTACATATATTGTTAAACATTCCATTTGTAACACATGTTTTACTTGTTTTGATTTAATCAAGTTCATGACTTGACTCAATCATTCTTGTTTCATGCCTATGTTTGAGTGTGTTTACACACTCTTGATTCTATCGTTCTTGTTTCATGCTTATCTTGTGTTTGAGTGTTTTTACACACTCTTTTCCATGCATATTTGTTCATGATTTATTTCTATTTTATCAAAATTTACTTACACAATTAATTCTTACCGGATACTTGACCAAGCTTGAACCGAACACTTATTGACAACCTTGAGCTCTGATTACCAACTTGTAAGACCCAGTTTATATTACTAGATTTAATAACATAGAACCTTACATTTGATGCCAAAATTTAGACTTTACAAAAACTTTCAATATTTTAAACCATAACTAGACACAACATACATGTATTGTTCTTACGAAATCATAATCAAGACGATAACTACAATTGTTTACATAGTTTTTAAAACAAAAGATCATGTGCGGAAGCGTTTGTTAGAGTGTTCGGTTCGGATACATATGCTTGATCATCATCCTTCTACTAGAAAACCTGAAAACTGAGCATTTCAGACCAAGGTTAGTATTATGGTCCTTGACCAATAATATAAACAAAACGGTGTGTAAAAACCAATTAAAGAAATCAAGAAATATGAATTTCAGCTTTTGGAACTGGGGGCTACCGTAACTTACGGTAGCCACCGTAAGTTACGGTGGCACCTGGAAACTTAATGTTCTGCCGTAAGGCAGAAGAAACCCACCGTAGCAATTTATTTGCTACCGTAAGTTACGGTATCACCGTAACTTACGGTAGACTCTGCACATGTTTTCTTGCTTTGTGATTTTAGTCATTCTAGTTCCGTTTTGCAGGGAATTAACCTTGAACATGTTTATCACCTAACCAAGGTTAATTACCCATGTTCGGAATTATGGCTCGCTATCATATTTCGCTTTCCCATGAGGGATTGATTACGCAATCATCTACATGTTTGAATCCAAGACTTCGTGTTTGTCAACTATACCGCTTGACATGTTTACCATTTCAAGACCTTAACTCCTGTACTAGGAGTTAGACTTCACAACAAAATTTAGCGTGTCCAACATACGGCTTACACAACAATCATAACCATGCCTTCTTTATGTTATTAAAATTCATGTTTACTACGAGACTTGTTTTGACCCGTTTGGTACTGAATTAAGCACCTTACGGCATTCAATCCCCATGTTTATCACTTGCTTAGGACTATAATCGAGTTCATGACATAAAGGTAACTCTCGATTATCATGTATGAATAATGACATGAGACTAACCATAAACATAATGTAATGAAACCATAAATTTCATACCTTTAAAGCACGCCTTTTCCCCTTGAATTCTCTCCGGCTTGTTCGCTTGATGATCCAGACTCTTTGCCTAGAAAATTCAGTTTTTAACTTGTTTAGAATTCTTTTCATGACCATATTCACATCATTTATGAGACATGATCAAAATCTGCGTTTTCATCAAATTTAACAGAAAAATCTTCACTTAGGCATTTCAATAAACACCTAATGGGTCAGATTTTTCTACTATCATTACCAAGCCCATGACTTGCAATTTAACCTCTAATTTCACTTTAATTAGTAAATTTTACATACATCTTGACATCAATATATCTGAATTTACTTTACCAATTCAGATTTTGCTAGAACAAGGGTCAAAATTCTAGTATTCACCAAGTTCCCTTCAAGTTCATTTGTCTCCTACATGTAAACCCAAACCTTACAAACATGATGCAAAGTTTTGACAAGGAATTACCTAGGGTTTAACTCTAGACCTCAATTCACTTCAAGATTCATCCATGCATTACTTATCTAGGCTAAATTTCAGTTTTTCACAATTAACCTAGAATTCCTGATGGATTAAAATACGTAAATTTTACATACCTTTTGATCCTTACAACGAGTTGTTCGCTAATTTGCGTTTAGAACTTGATTTGTGTTGATGCACTTTTTGTGTCTGTCACTAGTCTTATATGTAATGTTGTACTTTGTATGGTCTTTATTGATTATCGAGTCTGTATTCGCAGTCGACCAAGTCGGATATCCTCCTATCCGCTTGTGTCTGACTTGTTTGTCTCTTTGTTTTATGTATTGGTCGTAAAACTATGCATGTGGCATGTTAAGGGTATATCTGTCTTTTACTTGTGTTGTTTGTGCCTACTGTTTCTGCTGCATGTTATTGCAGAAACAGTTATCTGTTTGCAGGCTTTGGCGAAACACTCTGTTTCATCGAATACATGTCGACGGAACAGAAATGGTAACATTTGGTTCTGTTTCGTCAAAGTGGTCAACGAATCACATGTGATTCATTGACAGTTGGGCTTTATTTTGGGCTTTCTTCTGTTTCGTCAGCCCAGATTGTGATTCGTCAAGGTTATCAGCCCATCTGCTATATAAGGCACAGATATGTCACAGTTTGGTCTCAGAGATGAGAGCATAACCTTCAAGCTTGTAAACTGTGTTTGTATCAGTTTGTAGTATCTCATCCAGTTAATCAAAAGAGTGTGTTTCTTTGGTTAACCTTTGTGTGTTATTGTGTTCTATGTTTGATTGGCTTAGTTAAGTGGATTCCGCACACTTAACTTTGTTTGTTATAACAAGGCTTTGGTAGTGAAAATCGATCCTCCGATTTCGGGACCTACAAGTGGTATCAGAGCAGTGGCTCTTATCCTTATTTAAAATCAAACATAGTTCGGTTGGTTTGTCTAGTGTTTGTGTTTTTCTCAAAGAGTGTTCTTAAAAACTTAAAATTTTCTGGAAAAGGTTCTTTAAAAGGAAGGATATTGTTTGTTTTGTTAAGAGTTTTACCGAAAACCATACTAGTTTGAGTGTACACATACAAACTATTGGTTTTGGTTGAAAGTTTTAAACAAAAATCTGTGGTCGAAAATTATGAAATTCACTGGTTGTTCTTGAGTTCTTCACATCTTCATAAGATATTCAAAGTGTTCTTGGTAGACTTGCTTTTTAATCCAACTGATAAGGTTACTGTATTTTGAAAAGTGTTATAACATACTCTATTACCACCATACTTCTAAGTTGGTAAGAAAAGCATGGTTGAAATTCGTGTGACTTGACAGACTGTGTACAAACAAATCACCTACTTTTACCAACCTCTGACAACCTTTTTGACGAATCAGTGTTCGACGAATCAAAAAGTCAACGAAACAGAAAAGCATTTCGCCAAAGGTCTCTTTGACGAAACAGAAAAGTGTTTCGCCAAAGATCCCTTCGACGAATCAAAAGGATTTCGTCAAAGGTCCCTTTGATGAATCAAAGGTTGTTTCGCCAAAGGTTTCTTTGACGAATCAGACATCTGTTTCATCAAACTTCTTTGACGAAACAAGATCTGTTTCGTCATCAGTCGTTTCGTCAAAACAACATTCTGTTTCGTAGAAAGTGTTTCGTCGAGAAAGTTGTCATTTTTCAAAAGAAGGTTTGCAAGTTCAATATAACATTGTGTTTTCAAGTGCTTGTTCAGGTATTCCTCTAATATACATCAAACATGAGTTGCACAAGTCCATGGGACTGGAGTACGGACCCACGACCAGGTCAAAGTTCAAATCAGACATCTATGGCCTCTTACTTAGCAAACTCCATACCTCAACAACAATCGTCCATAAGTGCAAGTCAATAGGTCTTGATATCAAATCAAAACCAAAGTATTCAAAATCTATTGTTGAGCGAGAGTGAGACGGGTAGCAACAATCGCCCGCCAAAGCTAAATCACATGAATGATTATCCATCATGGAAGGGACGTTTCCATACCTATGTTCAAGGGCAAAGCACCGAACTTTGGACGTGTTTCATTAATGTGGTCAACCCTGCCCTCGAAACAGCAGCATCAACTTCAGCAGGTTATGCTAATATGCTTGAGGATGATAAGAAAGCTTATGACTTGGAGAAAAAGGCGTTTGCCATACTTACACAAGCACTTCACAAAGAAATCTATCATCAATTTGGGTATTGTAAGACCACGAAAAGCCTATGGGATGCATTGGTGGCGAGAGGAGAAGGGAATGCAGCATCTAGGAAGACTCGCCATGATCTGTTAAAGAAAGAGTTTGAATCATTTCAGTTCTTGGAAAATGAAACCCTAAATGATATGACTTCACGTTTCTATCATTTGATTAGTGAAATGAGTTCTTACAATGTTAATGCTACCCATCAGGAAATGATTGCACGGTTTGCTGATGCTCTACCTCCTAAGTGGAGTCCATTCATTGAGCTTCTGAAACATACGGGTGCACTGGATGCAGCCAATGCTAGTCTCTGTGAATTCATTCAGAAGTTAGAACACAAGAGTGAAGAAGAAATAAGGAAGGCTAAAAGAATTGCAGCTGCACCTCCTCAAAATACAGAAATGTATTTGTCTGGTTTTGGTCCTTCAGCTAGTTCTAGTTCCGTTCAACAACCGAAGCTTCAAACGGCGTTTGTATCCAATACAAACTCTTCTCCGTTTCAACAGTTCAATCAAGCACAACCACAGTGGGATCAAAGTGCTTATCTTTCACAAACCATTCCTCCACCTCAAGTTACAACTGCTCAACCACAGTTTGATCAAAGCACCTATCTGTCACAGTCAATACCCACACCACAGTCACAACCACAACAACAAGCTCATTATGCTAACAATCCCCCAACCCACAATCCTAACAAGATCAGAGTCGATACTTCAAACCTCTCACAATTTAGCATTGAAGTAGCAAAGGAGCATATGGAAATCATTAATACAATGGTCACTGCTTATTGTGGGTTGGTGGCAGGTCAAATTGGAAACATCAATATGATCAATGAAGATTATCAACAGATCGACAAGGATGAGATGGAATTAATGGATATCAAATGGGCTTTTGCTAGTGCGGTTAGAAGAGCGAAAGACTTCATGACTCGAACTGGAAGAACTTCGTTGGAAGGCAAAAGGGATACGAAGTATGGGTTTGATATAAATGCTGTCACATGCTTCAATTGTGGTGAGAAAGGGCACTTCAAACGTGAGTGCACTCGACCAACCAAACAAGGCAATCATAACCCTTTCAGAAACCAGACGAGTACTTCAAATGTGAATGCCCAGCAAGAAAATCGTGACAGGAGGATTGTGGCAGTCTACAACAATCAGAGCCAGTCTGGACCATCAAATCCCAATCGGGCTTTGACTGTTCAAGCCGATGAAGGATGTGACTGGTCTGTACAGTTTGGTGAAGGTGATCAAGGAGGAGGAACAGCATGTTATGCAAAGATCATCAATCACATCAAGCATGTTCATAAAGAAGAGTTTTCTGAAAGTGACGACAGTTCTGGTTATTCTGGGAGTTCTGATGAAGAAGGATCTATTTTTGGGGATAATCAATCTGAGCCTGATGTGAAGGAGGAAGCAGGATCTGATGTTGAAGATTTATTAAATGAAGCTGAGGAGTTGAAAAGTCAAAAATCAGTTCTGATCAAGAAGGCTGCTGCTGTATCTAAGGAAATGGAGAAATTCTTTCTGAAGATGGATCTTTTTCTTTTCAAACTGCCTTTATGGTAAATGTCTCAGCCTCTTCGAGTCAGGTAAATTCTGAAACTCCTGCTCCTAGTATTCGTAAATCTTGTGCAGATATGAAACTTGAATCAGAAAAGCTTCATAGTCATAATCAAAATTTGGTTATTGAACTATCTAAATGCAAAGAGGCAAATATGGCTTTAACTCAGAACGAAAAAGAATTTAAATATGTAATCGAAACATTAAAGAAAAGCGTGTCCGAAGTGAACAAAGTGGTTTACCATAAACAAGTGAGTATAAATGAGTACATAAATATTGTTGAGGAAACCAAAAAGCAACTAGCCATTGCCAAGTGCGAGCATGATGCAATCAAACAAAAATTGGAGAGTTATTCTAACTCCCGATTTGTGCTTGATAACATCATCGATGTTCAACAACTGAAAGGAAACAAGAAAGGCGTAGGGTATGAGAAATGTCCACCCCTTTGAGACATAACTATACCAAAATGCCTGATGAAGAAGATATGCCACGGTATGAACCCAGTGTGCCTCTTGATTATGAGGAATTTTCTACTGGCCTAGGGTTCAAACCGGACAGTTCTTCAAACACATCCTCTAAGCAACAAGAAACCTCAACATCCATGAAACAAAGTCCTCCAATTATCGAGGACTATGAGTCATCGGATGATGAATCAGAATTGGATGTAAGTGATCAGGATAAATCACTTGACAAGATGAAAGGAGTAGTAATTCCACTTGAGAATCACATTCTTTGTGATCCTGATACTCCTGCTGTTCCATCAGTTGTCGAACAAGTGATAGATCCTGTCAAAGTTGACAAGACGTCTGTGTCTGCCGTTAAAAGAAGTACTGTGTTGTATACGTTGGTTGGTGGTGATAAAATCTACTCAGATCGCGATTTTCCAATTGAAAATGTCAATCAATCTTTGATTGATAAAGTCTTTGAAGATAACACAAACAAATTTTTGGGAAAAACACTTCCGGGAATTGTTGTAACACAATGTGATCCAATTCCTAAGGCTGAGATCAGAAAACAATTTGGTAATCAAAAATCACCAACCATTCAACAACCTAGTGCTTCTAATGGTAAACAACCTATCAAGCGAGCTCAAAAGCCTAATGTCTCTCAAATGAAATCTGAAACAAAAGGAGCTCGTTTTCAAAAGAAAGTGAAAGATGTCAAATTCGTGTCATCCAAGGGTACTGATAAGATTGAGACTTTTGAGAACAAGTCAAACACTGATTTTGTACAACAAGTCACGATCTTAAAACGTAACAGTGATAACAATTACACTCAACATACAAACGGGTGTGATGAAAAGGCTAGTACCTCAGGTTCCACGGGATTGACATCTTGTGGTCAATCAAATTCTCCTAAATTTGTGGAAAGGAGAACATGCTTTAAATGTGGGGAATTTGGGCATATCATTAAAAATTGCCCAAACGCTCCAAAGGATAAATTTGTTGAGAAAGCACCACCTGAAAAGGTTCACCCTCAACGTCGGTCAGTTTCACCAAAACATGATAAACGAACAGTTAAAGAACAAGAAACCAAGCAACGACATAAGAACATAAAAACTGTTGAAAAAGCTTTAAAATCTGAAGTTAAAACAGTTAAAAGGGAACCAAGTGTTTCACAACCAGTAAAGCCAGAAACTTCAAAAACTGTTTACAACACTCAATCTGGTAGGCAAAAACAAACTTGGAAACCTAAAGCGGGTGATAGTTCAGGGGGAGCTACTGTTTTTGAGAATCACCAACAAATTGAGATCACGTTTCGTGATGCTCAGGGACGACCCAAGACCACTAAGGCTTGGGTCCCCATCCTCAACTGATCTTTGAACGACATGTGCAGGGTGTTCCAGGAGGAACTATTAATAGTCATTGGATTGTTGATAGTGGAGCATCCAGGCACATTACTGGCGACTTACGGCTTCTGTACGACGTGAGAAATATTAGAGGAGACTATGTCACATTTACGGGAGACAAAGGCGGATACATCACTGGAGAGGGAAGTATCTCCAATGGTATTGTGTGCTTCGATAAGATCAATTATGTTCGTCAAATTGATCATAATCTTCTCAGTGTGTCGCAAATCTGCGATAAAAAGTTCACCGTGCATTTTGATGATGCCGGTTGTTATGTGCTTAAACCTGGGTTCAAAATTCCACAAGAATGGATTCTCTTATCGGCTCCGAGAGTTAATGATCTTTATATCCTCGACATGAGCCAAGCTATTACAACATCTGCACAAGTCACTTGCTTTGTCTCGAAAGCCACAAAAAAGGAGTCTATATCTTGGCACAGAAGAATGGGGCACATTCACTTGAGGAAGATGAACCATTTAGTGAAAAACAATCTTGTGAATGGTGTGCCTGTGAGAAGTTTTCATTTACAAGATATCTGTGTCTCGTGCCAAAAAGGGAAGCAAACGAAGAAGTCTCACCCTTTGAAGAAAATCAACACTGTCAGCATGCCTCTCGAACGTCTTCATATGGACCTTTTTGGACCTATGAAGCACAAGACAACATTCGGAGATGCTTATTGTTTAGTGGTTACCGATGACTATTCTAGATTTTCTTTAGTATCCTTCGTGGCACACAAGAGTGAAACTCCTGGCATCCTCAAGGATCTTCTAACTATGTTGGAGAATCTCTACTCGTTGAAAGTGAAGAGGATCCGAAGCGACAATGCAACCGAATTCAAGAATCAAGTTATGGATGAGTTCTGTACTTCTAAAGGCATTCTTCATGAATACAGTTCTCGTTACACTCCACAACAAAATGGTGTCGCGGAGAGGAAGAATCGGATGATAATCGAAACTGCAAGAACAATGTTAGTAGAGTCGGAACTCCCTGTTCAATTCTGGGGGGAGGCTGTGTCGACTGCGTGCTACACATTAAACCGAGTTCTTACAGTAAAGAGACATGGCAAAACTTGTTTCGAACTCCTTCAGAAAAGGAAACCGGATCTTTCTTACCTAGAACCCTTTGGTGCTCCATGTACTATGATTGAACAAGATGGAAAATTTGGGGCTAAAGCTATCGATGGTTTCTTCCTTGGATATGCAACTCCAAATTATCGTGTCTGGAATCTAGCAACGAAAAAGATTGAGCTATGGAATGAGGTGAAGGTTCAAAGGTACACGATCCTGTTAGGGCTCCGGGTGATCCGTGGATGTTCGATTATGATGGACTGTTTGACTCCTTCAATCTGCCGACCTTTGACGAAGAATCAGCAGCTGCTAGAATGTTATTTGAAAGTGACACCGCTGCTGACTCGCCATTGGTTAGACCTGTTATTGTTGACTCACAAGGTTCTTCATTGGTTAACAATACGGTATAGAATGAGGTATTTGAAGATGCTGCTGATTACAATGGGTCTTCGGAAGATGATGAATATAATGATGCAGCAGAAGGATCTTCAGCTCCAGTTGCTCCTATTCAAGGTGCCTCTGTTGATACACCTCATGTGCAGAATTTAGATACTGCTGAAGGGAATGCATCCACCTCTACACACATTCCTGGTGTGGAGCTGGTTGTTGATCTTAATCTTAATAATTTGGGTATCAATACTCGTGTTTCTGAAAATCCTGATTTGAGGATTCACGATATCCATCCACAGCAGAACATTATAGGAGATGTCCAACGCGGTGTGCAGACGCGTAATCAGCTGAGAAACAACCAGAATGTTGGTTTGTATTCAGCCATTAGAGAATCTAGTCTTCAGAATGATTGGTCCTTCGCGTGTTACGTTTCTCAAGAAGAACCAAAATCGTGGAAAGAAGGTTTGAAAGATAATGCTTGGGTTGAAGCCATGCAGGAGGAACTGCAGCAATTTCAAAAGCTTGGTGTTTGGAAGCTTGTTGAAAGACCAGAAAACTACAAGAAAATTGGCACTCGATGGGTTTTCAAATGCAAGAAGGACGACCGTGGAGTGGTTATTCGTAACAAGGCAAGATTGGTCGTTCATGGATTTCGTCAAATCGAGGGGATTGACTACAATGAAGTCTATGCACCAGTTGCTCGTCTGGAAGCTATTCGGATCTTTCTTGCTTACGCTTCATTTAAAGGATTCAAAGTCTACCAGATGGATGTCAAAAGTGCTTTTCTTCATGGAATAGTTCAAGAAGAGGTGTATGTCGAACACCCTCCAGGTTTCGAAGATCCTGTTCATCCCGATCGGGTTTGGTTGCTCAACAAAGCTCTTTATGGTTTACATCAAGCACCTAGAGCTTGGTACGCAACCCTATCCAACTATCTTCTGGAGAATGGATTTCGACGAGGTCTTATTGATTGCACTCTCTTTATCAAGGAACAAAATGGAGATCTTCTGCTGGTGCAGGTATACGTTGAAGATATCATATTTGGTTCTACTAACGAGTCTTTGTGCAGGCAATTCGTAGCCGAGTCGAACCGAGCCGAGCCGTATCCACAAAATATGTATCAACACATTGGCCGAACCTTATCAATTGTGCCAGTGTCCGCTCTTCTCCTTTTCTCCTCTGTCCAACCGTCAAGCAGTTTGGACATTGGGAGATATTCCCCTCCTTCTGTACACCATTGCTGCACTTACAAAGTATAAAAATATAGGAACTAGAGAGAAAGATGCGGGTGCAGTAAAAACTTGATGGAATCAGAATAACTTTTATATAAGTAAAACACTAGAAGGCAGTTTGAACTCGTTAATACCTTTACTTAAGAACAAGGCTGAAAATACTGACATCTTAGTCACTAGCTAGCATTGGATGAATATCATTCAAGTAATTACCGAAGGTTGTTTTCAATTTAAGTGGCAAAATCGATGTGCTTTTAATTTGGAAACATCAAGCTGTAGCAAAATGGAAACTACAAAAAAGAGCACAGTCTATTCAACTAACTACCTATTTTTAATAAAATTAAGAAATTTATATAGATAGAATCCTTTAAACAGTTTACTGCTACCTAACCAAGGCACGGAAGACTCTCCAGGGTTTAATGATACGCATGGGTGTATCTAGACTTTGAAATGGCTAGACCAACCGTAGTAATATACTAAGTTAGGGTAAACTATTGTAAATCTGGACCAATTTGTTTTGTTGTGTACTGTTATATTAAAATTGTAGCAAAATTCCAATAAATAAGGCTTTAGATTTGTTTTGTTGTGTACTGTTATATTAAAATTGTAGCAAAATTCCAATAAATAAGGCTTTAGATTTGTTCAAAACAATAGTGTCTGAATGTGGAAAAATGTTTTCCATCAAATAGTAGCTATGCACCTGTTGTAAACCTGAACCATTGGTTTAGTGCAAGTCCATACTAGAAGTGGTTCAAGTAATGGTGAAATTTGGTAATGGGAGGTTATATTTACACAATCAGTGTTACTAAAAAGTTCAAGATTAATCACCGCATCCATGGCTTCAATTTGGGTACGTTCGGGTTCAGGAAGGCTAATTTTGATGCTGGAAGTGCCTATTACAGTAGATTTCTGTAACGTTCTCCTTTTTGGACCCTGAGTTTGAAAAAATACTATTAGTCTTACACTTTCTCAAATCACTTCAAGAAGAATAATGTGAGTGGGACTAATCCCTTAAGATAGCATCGCCACATAGAAAACGAGCCAAGACAACCAGTTTATAGGCTTACCCTTTGCATGGATGGTGTGCTATATGATATTGGGTCAGCATCAATAGCGCATTCGTCATCACTTGCTAGAACCGTTTCATTTACGTCGCCCTGCGTGTCGAATGATTTGAAAACGCACTGTGTGAACGGTAAATAATGCACATAATAAAAAGGGTTGAAGAAAATTATATTGATAATAACAACATAAATAAAGAAAGGGTGTACATATTCACACACCTTATTCCCTAAATCCACACCCTTCTAGACGCCTCGTATAGCCCTATACGAGGCGTATAGGTTTGCTTTTCCCGACCAGCTTCTTCACCTCGTACAACGTCACATCAGTCAACTTATACGGGGAGTCTAGCCCTGTACGAGGGGTCAATACGAAGGTACTTAGACGCCTCGTATAGGTCTATACGAGGCGTCTTGGACTGACCGATTTGACTATGATGAGACTTTGCCCGACATGACTTAAAGGCATACGGGGAGTAAAGACCTATATGAGGCGTCTTTAGCTCACATAAAATGCAACCTACAGTGCGTTCTTGGTCCACATCCGAGCATTCAACAAACAAACACTCACATTCTGTTTCTTCTTTTATTTGTCTTTACGTTATTATCATCCCGGAGTGTTGAAATGTCATCATATTGGGACGGCAACTATATCTTCGGGCAGTATTCTAGCGAAAAGTGGGGGCACGAAAGCGTTCCGGTAACAGTTATTAGCGTAAATGTTTTAATTACTTGTTGTTTTAGTTTATTATTTACTAATGATGATACGGTTGTCTATTTTGGAGGAGTCTGGCGTTCCCGATTCTAATGAGCAAGAGGAGGTTGTGTCTAGTATACAAGGAAAACAAAACAGCCCGTTTCTAGATTTGAACAAGCATCCTCCTGTTGATGAAACAGCCCCTGTAGATGACTCATACCATGCTAGTGGATACGGAGGAGACAGTGGATACGGAGGAGACGGTGGATACGGAGGAGTCGGTGGATACGGAGGAGACGGTGGATACGGAGGAGACGGTGGATACGGAGGACACGGTGGATACAGAGGAGACGGTGGATACGGAGGAGACGGTGGATACGGAGGAGACGGTGGATACGGAGGAGACCGTGGATACGGAGGAGACGGTGGATACGGAGGAGACAGTGGATATGGTGGATACGGTGGATAAGGTGGATACGGGGGATACGGAGGAGACGGTGATCACCAGCAATTCATTTCCCCGGGCACTCCTTACGTTCATCAAAACAATTCGGACGTTGGAGGATATGGTGGTTATGGTGGATATGGTAGATATGGTGGTGAAGCACCTCCCATTCTGGACAGTCTGTACTTAAAAAAGACGGTATAAATTACTATTTTATTATTAATATTTTTATTATTATTATTTTTATTATTATTATTATTATTATTATATTATTATTATTATTATTAATATTGTCGATGTTACAGGTTTTCAACTCCTTAGATGAACTAAAGAAACGGATACAAGAAATAGCAAACGCGGATGGTTTCGTTATTGTCACCTGTCGATCAAAGAAAATCGGGGGAAGAACCGGGAGGGTATGGCTTGAATGTGATCGTGGTGGTGAGCACCAGAGTACAGCAACACTTAGAAAAGCTGGAAGCAAAAAAACCGGTTGCCCGTTTTACCTGCTGGCTGTCCGAAACCACCCGTATGAAACCTGGGAGATAAAAGACGGAACAATTGAACATAACCACGAACTTTGTGAGGACCTGTCGGCCCACGCGTTTGTGCGAAGGTTTACTCCAAGCGAAATGAAACTGATCGAGCAGCTGACAGCTCAAAACATGGAGCCGCGCAAAATATTTCAAACGATAAGGAAGTAGGACCCCGACAGGTTTCATGTTCAGAAAGACGTTCAAAACGTTGTAGCGAAGATTAGAGCCGAACAAAGACAAGGATTGACTCCCATGCAGTCACTAGAAAATGTGCTGATAAACAACGACTTTATTTACGAGACACGGGAAGAACCCGGAACAGAGATCGTAACAGAGATCTTCTTTCTTCATCAGGACTCGAGAGTCATGTGGCGTGCATTCCCCCACGTCATGATGATCGATGCAACGTACAAGACAAACATATACAATATGCCCTTTATCCAGATTGTTGGTATGACGCCTACCAACAAATCGTTTATTATCGCGCATGCCGTTGTTAGTAAAGAACGGGGTGATAACTTTGTGTGGGTGCTTGAGAGGGTTAAGTCAATGTTGGATGAATGTATGGAGCCACGTGTGATTTTAACGGATAGAGACCTAGCCCTTATGGGCGCGTGTGCTAAAGTATTTCCAGACGCCTCCAGGCTTCTTTGCAGGTGGCACATACAACAGAATGTTATGAAGCACTGCAAGGGTGCCTTCACAGACGACGACTGGAAGAAATTTATGTCATTCTGGGGGACATTGATTGAGTCTCCATCCATACCCATCTACGACTACCACTTGCGCAACTTGCGAAAGCGACTTGTGGAGTGCAAACGTTCTAGTAAGTTTTTCTAATAACATACGACTCACCTATGCAAATTTTATTAAATTATTTTTACTTTTTAGGAGTCTTCAAATACGTGTACGATAACTGGCTAAAAGACTATAAGGAGATGTTTGTCTTTGCGTGGACTGATAAGAGGCGCAACTTTGGTAATCGTACTACAAACAGAGTTGAGAGCCAACATGCCAACTTAAAGAGATACGTCGAAGATAGGAGCTCGCTGGACCGTGTAGTTGGTTGTGTCCGGGATATAGTTGAGACACAGTTCGGTGAAATAAGGAAGACTTTTCGAGAAAGCATCGAAAAAACAATGAAACACCACAAACACCCGATGTTTCAACACCTACTTGGAAAAGTATCCCACAAAGCCCTTGACTTGTTGCATGGAGAGGCAATTAGGAAGCTAGATGTCTTGGAGCGCTTTAATTCATCATGTGGTTGCCAAATGTGGCACAGCTGTGGGTTGCCCTATGCTTGTAGGATAGAAAAGTACATGCGTGAAGGTAATAATTGTTGAACGTACAACACTTGTGTGATATATTTCCTTTTTTCATTTTACTTAAACAATATTGTTTTTAACCGTGCAGAGCGTCCGATTCAACTCGAAGACATAGACGTCTTCTGGCGGAAACTTAACTTCCAAAGTTGTAAATTGATAGACGACTCCATTGACGTGGTCGAAGAGCTAGATGTTGTTAGACAACAATTACAGTCGCACCCCCCAGCTCAGCAAAAAAGCCTGCTTTCAAAGATTAAAGCGGTGTTGACTCCAACGAAATCTACCAAGAAACCACCGGTTGTCCAACAAAATACTCTTGGCCGACCAACAACAAAGCAGGTACAAGAAAGGTTGGACGAGGCCTCTCGTATAGATGAAGAATTGAGGAGAAGCTCCTTCGGTGATGCAAACACGTGCTTTGAAGGTTCACGACAAAGTAAGTACGATAAACCTCGCCACAGCTCGTACGTTCCGTCTCAGGCCTCACAACAGTCGGTTATAAGGTCTCAAAAACCCAAAGCGACCCTGTTTATCCCTCCAGTATAGGCATTATTCAGGGGCAAAATGGTAATTAACCATTCCAGAAATATCTTTTTGGTTTGGTTAATTACCATTTTGCCCCTGAAAAAAGGCTATACTGAGGGCTATACAGGGGCAAAAAAGTCATTTAACAAAAAGCATAGACGTCTCGTATAGCTCTATTCGAGGCGTCTAGGCTTCGTATAACTCTGGGGGGGGGGCCCTAGACGACACAGATCACACACCCAAACAAAAAAACACACACATACGCTGAGCACTGATCTATACGCCTCGTACGTATTTTCAACCGTATTTTTGAAGATTTGAAGCATCACCGGTACGTATTTCATCCCGTAGTTAAGTATTTTTGTCTCGTTTATGCCTTTAGACCGTAGGTTTGCCCTAAAATTTGAATTTTGTTGGGTTTTGGGGGTTTGAGTATAAGGTTGAAGATGAACATGTAGAACAGGACGCCGAGTATAGCCCTATACGAGGGCTATACGAGGCTCTGAATTTTTTTTTTTTTGTTATTATTATTATTGTTGTTATTGTTTATTGTTATTATTATTAATTATTATTGTTATTATTATTATTATTATTTATTAATTATATTATTAAATATTATTATTATTATTAGAACAGAACGCCGAGTATAGCCCTATACGAGGGCTATACGAGGCTCTGAATTTTTTTTTTTTGTTATTATTATTATTGTTATTATTATTAATATTATTATTATTATTATTAATTATTGTTAATATTATTATTATTTATTAATTATTATTATTAAAAACATTATTATTATTGTTATTAAATATTATTAATATTATTATTATTATTATTAATAATTATTGTTAATATTATTATTATTTATTAATTATTATTATTTAATTAATTATTTATTTATTATTGTTTTATTTATTATTGTTTTTATACGTATACAGTATTTATTATGGAGGACGATCTGATGCCGGGCCATGACATTCACTTAGAGCCGGTTCAGCAGGGTCCACGACGGAGACAGCGACCGCCTGTGGATACGCTGCAGGGGCATCCATATCTAGAGTTTCCCCATGGCACCGACGCCGCCAGTCATTGCCAGAAGCTTAGGAGGATGCACGTTGGATCGCATGCATCGATCGACTGGGATGCGATGGATGAGATTGCTGCGACGCCGAGAGTGCGTCGGTTTATACCTGTCGATTCGCCGTGGCATCGTCTTTTTGATTTGGCGCACAAGCCGACCTACAGGGAGCTGCTGGTCGAGTTCCTTTCGTCATTCACATTTCACCCTCCTGGGGAGCCAGTGCAGCTTCCGTACCCAGGTGCTCCCCATCCGCCTGAGGTTTCTTTCAGGCTTGCTGGCGTTATGCGTTCGATGACGCTAGCAGAGTTTGCGGTGCATTGTGGTTTATACATGCAGGAGGAGATCGAGACTGAGATTTACACAGCGGGGCTAGTGGTGGTTGAAAAACCCACTCTTGTAGGGTTTTGGCAGGTGATTGCGGGGGCGGATCATTGGGAGCACGAGAAGTCGAAGGGGAGGGTGTCGTTTGTTCGGGACCCACTATACAGGTATGTACGATTATTATGGCAATTATTGTGATTATATGCACTGTTTATTAATCTCTGTTTTTGTATTTCGCTAACACTATCTGCAGGTATCTGCACCATTTGCTTGCTACTTCTATTTCGGCGCGCGGCTACGGCCGTGAGTGGTGTACGACCACAGATCTTTTTTTCCTTTATTGTTTGTTGTATAGGAGGCCGTGCGCGCTAGCACACGGTCTAGCCCAGTACTACGCCTCCGCCCATCACCGGCAGGAGCGCGGATTTTTGTATGGCGGGGCGTACGTGACCGTCATTGCCCGTTCATTGGGCCTCGTACCACACCAGGACCCACATCTACGGACGCCGGCAATCATGCCGACGCGGATGGGTATGCCGTCGCTGTGGGGGATGAGGGTTATCAAGAGGTTCCACGTTGGCCCGCGGTTTAAAAACCGCGAAGGGGGCGTATGGATAGAGGAGGCCCTACCAGAGCATTTCGAGCCCGTTCATCCTCCTGCAGATCCTGCTGATGTAGTGCCCGTGGAGGACCCTCCGGAGGATCTAGACGGTGCAGCGGAGCCACAGCCACCGCCACCTGCCGGGGCACCTCAGTTTCCACGTCACGTTATTCGAGGTCGTGCCCCAGGAGCTGCGCTACATCCGGATGTACGAGCCGAGCTTGACAGGCTCAACGATTTGGTAGGTTGGCTGGTACGGGCGGAGCAGGATAGACGAGAGAGAGAGGGATTACCCCCGATACCGCTTCCACCGGTTCGAGCACCACATCAGCAGCACCAGCCGCAGCAGCAGCATCAGGATTCAGATTCGGATTTGGATGCATAGACCTGTTGTTGTTTTTATTGTTATTATGGATGTACAAACTTATCTTATATATTTTTGTTATGGATGTAAAAAGTTATCTTATATATGTCATATTTATGTTTGTTTTCAGTTATTCGGTTACTTAATGATTGTTGTCTTAAATTTAGATAATATGGCAACAAAATATGTTTTGAATATAATACGGAAACAATATAACCCCCTGAATATAATACGGAAACAATATTTGAAAGAAATAAAATTTTAATCGAAAGAATAATATTTAAAAAAGTAAAATGTTAAAAACAATGTAATATTTAATCGATATAATATATTTAAAGAGCCTATTTTTAAAATAGTTGATTTAATCGATATAAAACAAAAACTTTTTATAGTGTAAAAAACAAAAAAAAAAAACTTTTTTAAAAACCAAAAAAGAACGATTTTTAAAATAGTTGATTTTTAAAAAACAAAAACTTTTTATAGTGTAAAAAAGAAAAAAAACTTTTTTTAAAACCAAAAAAAATTTCAACAAAAAAACACATCTTCAAAAACTATCCAAAAAACCATACCAAAACCCACCAAAACACCCCTCATTTCAGCCAAAAAAAAAACCAAACATGGACGCCTCGTATAGGGCTATACCCTTCGTATAGGGTTCCTTAAACATTGTGCCTGACACCCTCTGAGACCCCATCGAATTCAGTGCATGTACGCCTCGTATAGAGCTATACGAGGCGTCTAGGTTTCAAAAAGTGTGAAAATAGGCGGACAAGGTGTCCGGATAGTCCCAACCTAAATAAAATAATAATAATAATAAAAGTTATTGGGTCGTAGCTATATGTTTCCATCCTATACTTACATTAGATTGAGAAACTTTCGTTGCGGAATATGACTGCTTCTCCTCATTTATGTTCGTTGACTGGTGACTGGGATTATGGGATTTTTTTCCATTGCAATTCATGGTTTCCAAAGTGTTTAAAGATGCCATATCTTATGCCAGCTGAGAACAATACAGATCAGTTAAATATAAATTCTAAAATGGGTAAGACAATATAAACACAAACACATTCAAGAATTAGATAGATAACCAACTCTCAAATACTTAGTTCCAGATTTTGTTCCCAACAGTACGGCTTACATTACATAAATGATTATCGAATAAAAGATATCAAGAATCAACTAATTACACCAATTAAAGGAAAGGATGGAAGTGCGAAATGTCCTACATAAGGTGATAAATTTGACACAGAATATTTGATTATAAATTAAAAGTGATAAATTTTGTTTAAACAAAATTGCTAAAACTGAAAACACGGTAGCTAAAAACTAGGGTTTCTCTAGAACCTTTCAAGAAAAAAATTAGAAAAAAGTTGTCAATTGGCCGGTTGCAGATGAGCATGTTTCTTTCTGAGATTATAGGCCCTGGATTTTCTCACACTGCACTTACCTGATTATAATGAAATTTGAAATGCAATCTGGGTGCAGGAATTAGGGATTCTGCTGGAACGAAAGAACAGCGCTGCTTGTTTTATTTTTAGTAGGAGCACGTCACATCTTTTATATACTGAAACATGACTTGTGTATTGCAATTAGTAACCCCTAAAAACCTGAAATTTACACCCAAGTCCTTGTCAATGGATAGCGGTATCCCATAAATGCAAATACGAATGATGTAGTTATGATTTTTTTCAATTTGTTTTTTTTTTTTAACTAGAATAGTAAATTGGGGATACACAATGGATTGTGTAAGTGCAGTTCCTGCCAGGTAACTGTCGTTTATCAGTTCTGGTCATCCAAAGCAGAAGTCCAAGTTAAAGTCAACCATAACGAAGAATTCAAGACCACATGAAGACCATGCATTGATCAAGGGGAGTTGTTAATGCACTTTGGGTGAAAAGTGCATGTCTTCCAATTGTTAGGGTCTTTATTGTACATGTCTTGAAAGTTAGTCCAAGGTTTATCCTTGGACAACTTGTCCAAGTTTTAGGAGAACTTTTGTCTGAGTTTTATGTTTAGGGCAAAAGTCAGAGTTTTGGTGTAGAATTGGTTTGTCCGAGGTTTAGTCCCTAGCCTATATATATGTGTGTATTGTGTAGATTAGGGCAACTCTTGAAGCTTTGTGCACCTCTCCCACTTGTTCATTCTCGTGGTGTGAATTCTAGAGAGAGAGATTATGTGTTAGTGAGAGAAAGCTAGGGTTTAGATCTTTGTGATCTAAACCAGCTTGTAGATGATGTATACTCCTTTGGTTTGTGTAATCTGTGATGACTGATTCATCAATAAAGAGATTCATCTTTTACATATTTCTATCTTGTTCTTCATATTTTGTTCTTCATGTCTTGAATCAAGTGCAATGTTTGATGTTCGTCATCGACCCGGTGCTTTAACAGTGGTATCAGAGCATGGTTACCTATTCAGAATGGTCTAACCGCCTTCTGAATCACCATTGCTCTTGATTTGATGTTTGTTTCTGCCAAACATCTTGAAGACTTGAAGATTTTGCAGAAAAGTTGAAGAAAATGAAGCTGTTCGTGGTTGTTTTGTTCTCCAAGTTGTTGCAGACATGAGGTTTGATCCAAAAACTGCTCTGTCCGAGTTTTTCTTAGTGTTAAACCCGTCTGAGTTTAAAACTCTGTGTTTGTGTCTCCGGGGTTTTTGGTGAACCAGTGTGAAGTCACACTAGGGAGAAAGTCCGGAGACTTGTTTCTGAGCTTCACCATGTCCGATTATTGTCAACTGTCCGAGTTTTTATCTTCTTTCTTCGTGTCCGAGTTTTATCTTCTTTGTGTCCGAGTTTATCAACTGCAGTGTTTAGTAGTTTGTGTGTCCGAGTTTTGTTAAAAGGACTGTTTGATATTCCGGGTTTCAACAGTTCCGAGTTTCTCAAAGAGTATCAAAGAATATTAGTAGTTCCGAGGACATAAAACAGTTCCGAGTTGTTTTGTTAAGTGTTCCAAGTTTCATAAGTGGTCCGACTTTTGAAACAAGTTTTTAAGTTTAATTCTTGGTTCCGAGTTCCTTGTTAAAATAGTTGCTTCTGAGTTTTTGATCTGAGTTTTTTTTTTAAACACTCTGCAATGTTCCGAGTTTTATTGTGTTTTAAGTATAGTCCGAGCTTTGTGCACCAGTATAGGGTCCGAGTTTTTGAAGGAAATGTTTGTCCGAGTGTCTTTCAATCTCCTAGTGTTGATGCAGATTTTGTGTCCGATGCTTGTCGAATAGATTAGTTTTATTTTACGCTGAATTTTTAATAGTTAGTGAAACGGTCTATCGAACGTGTATAGACCCGCTCGTTTGAAGTGGTCAAACGAGAGGGTTATTCGGTTGACCGTGTGTGTTTGCAAGACAATGGGTGTGACTATAAATAGAAAACCCTAGCCATTTCAAACACTTGGAGATTTTAGGAGGTTTGAGACCTCACCAGGGAGAGATCACCACTTGGTCTCTCCCCGGATGTGTACTCCTTTGGTATGGTCCGGTTAGCTTGTTAATCGGGCCGACTTGCTTTGTTATGTTTCAAATCTATACAAGTAAGTACTTTTATCCGTCTCTAATCTCTCCCGTCTTGAACCGATCTCACAAGAATCACGGTTTCGGTCACGAAACTCGGTCCTACAATTGGTATCAGAGCCATGGTGCCCGATTTAGTAAATCTAACCGTTTACTAAGTCACATGTGCTCTAGATTTGTGATTTTTGTGCTTTTTGTTCAAGATATAAAAATGGTGAAAATGAAGAAAAACCCAGATTCGAGACCGAATATACGGATCTGAGCTGAGTCGGACCGTACAAAGTGTTGGGTTTTATGTTTCACACCGAAATCAACAAGTTTTCATCATCAAATATCATGTTTTTTTAAGGATTTTCGTCAGATCTGCAAAGTTAACAGAGGCTGTGTTCTTGAAGAAATGGTGGCGGCTGTTAAAAATTTTTAGGGTTTCCGACGAAACATCGCTACCCTTGACGAAACAAAATCCTTCGGCGAAACACAGTATTCCTGTTTCGTCGACCAGTCACACAAGACCAGTTTCGTCGCTTAACAAAACATCACAGTTTCGTCAAAATCCCCAATTGTTTCGTCGATTTCAACAGAGATCTGTTTCGTCGACTGCTGATTGTTCAAATGAGAAAGATGATGTTGATTAGCGGCTGATTATGGGCTGGTACCGCAGAGAGTGAGGAAGACAGATGATGTCTTTACGGCAGCTCAATTTTTGGGGGTTTGATATTTGTGTATCGAAGAAAGATAATGGTAGATGTCAGCTGAAGTTGGATGAGGAAGGACTTTGTAGTTTTTGATGTTTGGTAAAGAAAAGAAGATGTCTGCACCATTTTTAGGGTTTTGGATATGTATGTATCGGAGATAAATATAAATATGATGGCATCTACTTCTTTTCTAGTTGGGCTCATTGTGCGAGACAAAGAGGCCCACTAATGACAAGTTAATTACTGTAGGTTTCTTTTGGGCCTCGTATAAAGTTCTCATTATTATGTCTCTTGGGCTTAGTATGAAGTTCTCATTTTCATGTCTAATGTCACAACTGATTAGCTAATCATCATTCAAAATTGCAAGGATTTATTATTCACATGGCCCCATTGATGATTGGTTAATTTTGCTTACCTCTACAAAACGTCATCAGACATATTATGTGGGTTGTGGGTCGATGGAGTCTCAACTAAGAATGATGGGCCGATGATTGTTAACAAAGTCAAAGATTAGGCATAGCTTTAATTAAATGAAAATATGGGCTGGTGACATAATTAAAATATATGAGTGATAGTTGGGCCTCATTAATTTTTTTTTACTGTTGCCGATATCAGTTGTGGCAGTGGATAAATTTTATTTGGGCCAAGAGTACAAGATCATTCTAATGGGTCGTGAACAAAGTGGGGTCGGTTGTTCGCGAAGTTTATTTGAACCGCGCTTCTAAATGTCAACGCCAAATTCGTACGGGTTCGGGAGCGCGCGGGATCAGTTTGGGATGATGAAAACAGATGATGATTTTTTTTTATTTTAAAAAATGTGGGGTAGTCACGGTTACCGATGCAAATGTCAAAAATGGTGACGCGACTATTATGGGCCAAAAACAAAACGGTATGTTCACTTCCGCACGTCAATGTTTATGATTGATTATCGGTGTTCGTACATGCTCGAAAGAATTTTGTTTATTGACATATTCTCGCATTTGGTAACGATTGGAGGAACCTAGAGAGCCAAGACAGGTCCTAACGAGTTCACAAAGTCGAAGAGTTATGCCTATGACGGAAGTTTTCAGATTAGGTGTTAGCAGAACTTTGGGGGGATACAAGTCGGATCCTACGGGGCTAGGGGACTTTCATTATCAACTAGAATATGCAAAGAAGAAAATTGCTTTCGTGATTTTTAGAAAAACCGAGAATGTTTGAAAGATTCTGCTCAGTGGAGATAATCTGTTCAGTGAAGATTGACGACAGTTCCGCTCTGTGGAGGGAATTGGTGAACATTTGAAGATAAATTCTACTCAGTGGAGAGAATTTGTTCTATGAAATTGATGACAGTTTCTTTGATGTGGAGAGAATCTGTTATGGTTTAGAGATTTTACCAAAGAAATGGGGGGATAAATTTTTTTTTCAAATGTTGAATTTCTTCGGTAAATTTCTAAACGCAATCACAGGTGGTAGAGTTTGTGATTTTCTGGTGATACAAACGGTTCTGCGTGGAATGTTTTGCACAGACACATATTTGAGGATTTTAATTAATTCTCCAGCCAGCGTGAAGAGTTTTGCACGGAAACATACAGGTGTATCTAAAGTCGACAGTTGTTTCAAGGCGCTGTTTACTGAAGACCTGGGGGGGAATCTTTATGAAAGCTGATAGTTCAAGACTGAAGACCTGTAGGATTTGGTTTTGGGTTTGATGTTTCTTTGGGATTTTACAGGGATCTGGGGGTAACTCAATTCGTTGAGTTTGCAAACGACGTACTTGGTAAAGTTGACTTCCTGAGTACTGATGCTGAAGATCCATAGTGCATTACGTGGTCAACTTCACAAAGGCGAGACAATGAGATCTGGATGTAGTTCAACTAAGCGTGCCGTTTGGTTGAGCTTGCAAGGGATAGACTTGGTCTAGCTGACTTTCCTGAGTGTTGATGCTGAAGATTAAAGTGCATTACTTGGTCGATTCCACAAAGACGGTTTACAGAAGACAGTTCACCAGAAATCTCTATCAATGTAGTATGCTTGTATGAAACAGAGTTCTTATGACAAGATCAAGACTTGATGCAGTTCTTAAAGATTGGAACCCTTATCAAATGCCGGTTGGAGAATTGGAAGATCAGCGGAAGATCGGTCAATTGAGGAAATTACACAACACCCAACACGGATACGCGTACTTTAAGGGGGAAATATTATACAAGGAGCATCAAGATACTACTTACCTGGATCATCGGTCAAGGGGGAATTTGTTAATACAGAGAAGATGAATACTTGACTGAAGATCGATTGCAATTGCATTTTCGGCATTCGACAGCAACGGACAAGGGGGAATTTGTTGATGCAGATTTTGTGTCCGATGCTTGTCGAATAGATTAGTTTTATTTTACGCTGAATTTTTAATAGTTAGTGAAACGGTCTATCAAACGTGTATAGACCCGCTCGTTTGAAGTGGTCAAACGAGAGGGTTATTCGGTTGACCGTGTGTGTTTGCAAGACAAGGGGTGTGACTATAAATAGAAAACCCTTGCCATTTCAAACACTTGGAGATTTTAGGAGGTTTGAGACCTCACCAGGGAGAGATCACTACTTGGTCTCTACCCGAATGTGTACTCCTTTGGTATGGTCCGGTTAGCTTGTTAATCGAGCCGACTTGCTTTGTTATGTTTCAAATCTATACAAGTAAGTACTTTTATCCGTCTCTAATCTCTCCCGTCTTGAACCGATCTCACAAGAATCACAGTTTCGGTCACGAAACTCGGTCCTACAGATACACTTTGTGTGGACGCGACTCAGCTCGGTTCGACTCGGCTCAGTACGACTTTGTTTCGACACGGTTAGGTCCGGCTCAAGCCCGACGTCACGACATTCCTCCGTCGTGCGCCCCAGAGTTCGACACACGAAGCACGGAGAGCCGCGAACAAATCCCGATGACACATCACCATGACATCATCATTGTGATGTCATGATGATGTCATGGGTTTGTCCTATCTTCCAAAATTGTAAAAGTTGTCAAAGGAACTTGATTTGGGCCGTAACTTCCTTGATTTGGGCCGTAACTTCTTCAATTTGGGCCGAAACCCATTAGTTCAAAATGCACGTCGACGAAACATGTGTGTTTCGTCGACTTTGTTATGGCTGGCCTCCGTTTCGCCAAGGATTATTTCTGTTTCGTCAGGTCTGTATCTGTGTCTTCTATAAATAGCTCTTATAGTTTCTGTGTGAAACTTGGACGAGACATGAGAGACCTGTGAGACTTAGTGAAACTCTGTAAACATTGTTTGTATATGTTTCGGGTTGTACTCATCCCTAATCAAATAGATATTGAATCTTTTGGTTACGCGTGTTCTTGTTTTACACTTTGTTTGGTTTGCACCGTCACGGGGATTCCGCACCCGTTACCGTGTTTGTGATAAACAAGGATAAGGTTTTCGTTATCGATCCACCGGAAAAACGGGACCTACAATTAGTATCAGAGCTTTGGCTCTAATCCTTGTTTAAAACCAAACATATTTGGGTTTTTTATCAAGTTTGAAACTGTTTGTTTATGATTTTCTGAAAAAGTGTTCTTGAAAGTTTATATTTTTTGTCACTAAAATCAGTGCTTAAATCGTTGTTTTTGCTAAAAGTTTGTTCAAAAACCTTGTTTTTTTGAGTGTTTACAAATTAGGATTTGGTTTTTGTTGAAAGTTTTTAGCAAAATCGTGTTTCGGAAAATTTTTAAGTGACCGGAGTTTTCAAATATTCATCGTGTTGTTCAGTAAACTTCAAAGTGTTCTTCATAATATATGAGTGTTTGATCCGTTTCTTATTTGAATTAAAGTGTTTGTGGTTAAAATATAATTGTTTGACATTTGTGACATAGAAATGATGGTTGTTACTTGAAAATTGTGATCAAGTGTGAAGTTTGAAAATTGTGGTCTTGTGTCAGTAGAAAGATAAGGCCTCAAAAATATCTCACCTAATACCATCTCCAGACCTTATCCACTCAAATCAGTTTCGTCACTCAGAACATCAGTTTCGTCGGACCAGATCTTCAATTCTGTTTGGTCGCCAACCTCACATCAGTTTCGTCATCGAAGTTTCACAACCATTCAGTTTCGTCATCCACATAATACCACATTAATTTCGTCGCTCACATCAAACCTTTATCAGTTTCGTCGATTCAAAAAAAAAAAAAAAAAAAAAAAAGACTTTCAGTTTCGTCATCGAACATGTTGAGTTTGTTTTGATGTTTATTTTTAATTGGGCCACACAAGGTATTTGACAGCCATTTTCATAATAGCATATTGAGTTTGTTTTTATCGAGTTGTGTAAGAATATATTGAGCCGCACAAATGTTCACATGATGATAATGACTGTTGATATTTAATATTTAATGCAAAATTCAGATTGCATGTGATGGATAGATTGCATGTGCTGAAACTTCATATTCACGTGATGTTCATGAATAGGAACTGAGTCATTATTTGAAAAGTGGCATGAATATGTTGACTAGTTAAAGAAGTTGCCTACCATAGTTTTTTAGTATCTTTTCAACCAGTTCTCACGAAAAATAATAAAAAAATAATATAAATAAAAAAAAATTGTTGCATTTTGTGGGCTGGAGAACTAATCATTTTGGTGGGCTTGTGTAACATTTTTTAACAAGATCCTAGTTGGGCCTCACCAGATCGTATCGTGGACTTTAAAACTTGGGCTCCCTAAAAATTGAGGTTTATTTGTCTATCATTTTTCGTGAATTGCAAAGTGGGGTCGGGTATTCGCAGAGTTGATTTGAATCTCGCTTCTAAATATCATGGTTTCATCAAAAATTTAGTGTGTGATCAGGAACTTTATTCAATACATCAATTATGAGTTATACTGAAATGTACCTGCCTGGTTTTGCTCCTTCAGCTCCACCTCCGGTTTTCGATCCGAGGGCTTATATTCCTGTTCCATCACAACCACAAGTCCAACCACAAACATTTGGAAGACCTTTTGATCCAAATGCCTATATTCCAAAACCATCTCAAGCTCAACCTCAACAAGGCAACCAAAATCCTTTCATATATCAAACAAGTACATCCACGTCCAACTCAAATAAAGCCCATGACTCCTGGTCTGTACAATTTGGAAGTGGAGATCAAGGAGGAACTACGTTTCATGCTGAAATTGTCAAGAATGTCAATGATGGTGAATCTTCGGGAAAAGATGACAGTTCGGGATACAGTGGCAGTTCGGATGAAGAATCAAATTTGAATGAAAGAACTGATTCTGAAGCTGATAATTTGTCAGATGATGCCAAGGAGACAAAAAGTCAAAAATCTGACTTGATCAAGAAAGCTGATGCTACATCGAAAGAAATGGAAAAGATTCTCACTGAAGATGGATCTTTCTCTTCTCAGACTGCCTTGATGGCTAATGTCACAGCTCCTACATGTCAGGTAAAATCTGAAACTCCTAGCATATGTAGTGATTGTGCTAAGATGAAACATGAATGTGCTGAATTGAAACGTGAATCCGAAACGGTTCATAGTCACAATCAAAGTTTGGTTATTGAATTGTCTAAGTGCAAAGAGGCAAACATGGCGTTAACTCGAAACGAAAAGGATTTTAAATCTGTAATTGAAACCCTAAAGAAAAGTGTTTCCGAATTGAACAAAGTTGTTTATCATAAACAAGTTAGTATTAACGATTATATCAACATTGTTGAGGAAACCAAAAAGGAGTTAGCCATTGCCAAATGCGAGCATGATGCTATCAAGCAAAAGTTGGAGAGTTATTCTAACTCCCGATTTGTGCTCGATCACATCATAGACGTTCAAAAACTGAAAGGTAATGTGAAAGGCGTTGGGTATAAGGCGTGTCCACCTCCTTTGAGACACAACTATACCAAGATGCCCGATGAAGAGGATATGCCTCGGTATGAACCCAGTGTGCCTCTTGATTATGAGGAAGTTACTACTGGCCTAGGGTTCAAACCGGACAATTCATCTGATAACAAAGAAAAGTCATCATGTGCTTCAAATCAAAGTCCTCCAACCATTGAGGACTATGATTCTTCGGATGATGAATCAGATTTGAGTGATCAGGATGAATCACTTAATATGAAGAAGGGAATAGAAATTCCAATTGAGAATCATATTCTTTGTGATCCTCCTATTCCAGTTGTGCAACAAGTTGCCAAACAAGTGATTAATCCTGTCAAGGAAGTGAAGAAATCTGTGTCTACTGTTAAAAGTGATAACGTGTTGTACACTTTAGTCGGTGATAGTAAAATTTATTCAGACAATGATTTTCCAGTTAAAAATGTCAATCCATCTTTGATTGATAAAGTTTTTGAAGACAACACGAATAAATTTTTGGGAAAGACCATTCCCAGAGTTGTGGTAACACAATGTGATCCTGTTCCAAAATCAGAAATTAGAAAACAATTTGGAAACCAAAAATCACCGACAAAGCCACAACCAATTGCT
The DNA here is from genome assembly GCF_002127325.2 of Helianthus annuus. Taxonomy (NCBI): domain Eukaryota; kingdom Viridiplantae; phylum Streptophyta; class Magnoliopsida; order Asterales; family Asteraceae; genus Helianthus; species Helianthus annuus. The sequence goes on along the minus strand of NC_035446.2, from coordinate 10,394,145 downwards.
TTTAAGGGTAAACAACAACAACGAGCTCCAAAGCCAAAGGCTAAGGTTGATTCAAAAGGAGCTCGTTACAAGAAGAAAACAAAAGACGTTAAGTTTGTGGCCTCCAAAGGTACTGATAAAGTGGAGACTTTTGAAAATAAATCAAATGCCGATTTTGTACAAAAAGTCAACATTTTGAAACGTAACAGTGATAACAATTACACCCAACACACAAACGGGTGTGAAGCTAGTACCTCTGGGTCTACAACTTCTACGGGTCGTCGATCAGATTCTCCTAAGTTTGTTGAAAGGAGAACTTGTTTTAAATGTGGGAAGTTTGGGCACATCATTAAAGACTGCACAAACTCGCCCAAATCAAATTTTGTTGAAAGAGCCCCTTCTGAACAAGGTCATCAACAACGTCGTCCTGTGTCACCAAAAACTGATAAACGCACAGTTAAAGAACAGGAAACAAAACAACGACATAAAAATGTGAAGGTGATCGAAAAGGCTTTAAAACCAGAAACTGTTAAAAGGAAACCAATTTTTTCACAACTATTAAAACCGGAGATTTCTAAATCTGTAAATAATACACAATCCGGTAAACAAAAACAAGCTTGGAAACCTAAAACGGGTGAAGGTTCAGGGGGAGGCGTGAAATTTCCAAATCATCAAGAAATTGAAATTATATTTCTTGATTCTCAGGGGCAACCCAAGTCTATGAAGGCTTGGGTCCCCCTCTCCAACTAATCTCTGAGTGAGTGTGCAGGAAGTTCCAGGAGGAACTCTCGATAGTCATAGGATTGTTGATAGTGGAATGTCCTTGCACAAGATAGGCGACAGAAGAAATTGTTGCCTTTGTTGGAGAGAAGAAGAAAAAGGAGACAAAATTTTCTGTTGAAGAGATTGAAAAACTTCGACAGAATGCAAATCATTTCAAAAGTGTGATTGTTAATGGCTTTGATCGGGTCCCCAGGATAGATTTAATCAAAAGGTACGCACCTGCAAAACGTCTGAAGTTCAAAATCCACAAGATGAACGTGCAGTGTACATTTCTTCGTGGTGTGATTGAAGAAAATGTGTTTGTTGAACAAACCAACCGGGTGTGCGGATGCCTTGGCGTGGATTGAACAACCGCACACTACTTCTGAAAGAGAAAGACAAAGACCTTCGCTGGTGTAATGTGGAAGACCAGCCGGACCCGGAGGTTTATGATCTTGTTGCTGTGAAGAGATTTCCTAGTAGCTACAAAAATCGGCTTTGAAGTCCACACCGGGTGGATATCCAGTTTGGGAGAGCACTCAGATTCCTTGCAATGCATGAAACAGTTGTAGGATACGGTTTTAAATTTCTAATCTCTCCTATACTTGTCGATTTTTAAGCTGCTTTATGAACTATTATCATCTCGTACAGCACTCTTTGGCTTGACATGTTGATCTCAAATATCACCTCACATGTGATTGTTTCACTATGAAACTCGTCAATGTTGTCATGGTCCGCACCGCTTACCGACATGCCAACTGATTTTTCCAAAATTCGATAAATCATTTCTGATTCAAAATTAATTTTGGTAAACGGCATTGAGGTAAAACATGAGTTAACCGACACCGGGAAATCGTTTTTGTAAATATCATTTGTGTTTTAAATTTATCTTAGTTTGTTGATTTTAGGGGTGTAAGTCCAAAAATTTTAAAAATCCAAAAACATCGAAAAATTTAAAAACACAAAAACAATAGAAAAACAAAAATGAGTTTCCTGGCGAGCAAAAGAGAAAATGATAGTACATCAGTGGTCTGACCAAACCTCTTTAAACCTAAACTGAAAAACGATAAGCAGCTCTATATAAGGTATATCGGTAGGCTCACAATCATTTTAAAGTGTGCAGGGTGATATAAACTTAAATCGACTGAAGATCAGGTGGGAACCATTCATTGGCATATGGTCTTAGTACCGAAATTTCGTTTGAGAGATTGCCAAGGTTCTGAGATATTCGGTCTTTATGCTGCTTATCATCTGGGTATCATGGTTGTACCTTTTACCGAAAAATAACGGGGACGCAAGTCTAGATCTTCCATGATACTATACATACGTGTACATATTGCATTCGACCTCAATAAGTGATCAACAATCACATGTCCCTCAAATAAGTGATAAAATATCACATTTATCCGGGAGTCAAGTTCGTCTCTCTGCTGTACGAAAGTACTGACCTGTTCACGGACTTGCTCCTGTGCCCTCATGCATATGAAAATCAAGTTCCTCATCAATAAGTGATTCTATCACATAGGGCTTGTTTTCAATCAAAATAAGTGAGAATCTCACATCATATACGGTCAAACAGATGATAATCGGTATACTCACCGGTAAGATGAACTCTCGTGCATACCTTGATACGGGAATGTGTCGTGTGTGGATGAACACCGGTCGGTAAGTATAAATCATACACTAATCGTATCCCCTCGACATGATTACATCTGATAAGTAGAGCATATGTGGACAACAATACCGATAATCGTTATAGGATGCTTATCTAAATGTTAACTAATTGAACAACAAGAGCGTTTTGGCATGACCGTACACTGATATGATTCTCTTACCCTCGAAACTCGCAAAAGAATGTCTGTAAATATTTATTTACTGCTTTTCAGTTTCTGCATCTTTGTATATATTTATTTATTGTTTTCCGTCTTTACATTTGAAAAATGAAATACCAAAAAGATTTTAGGTGTGTTTTAATATAACTTTATAAAATCCAAAAATATTTTGCTTCTAGTTTATTTTTGATTGACCGATGTTGGAACTCGAGTCTATCCTACCCAAAATCCTGACTGTAAGCTGGAAAACAATTGCATCTTCATAAATGGTCGAAGTTAACAAGTTTTGAAAGTTAAAGGATTAAAATTGATCATTATCTAAACTTTCAAACTATTGTCGGTCGGTGTTTGATTGAGATTTGATCTCACATGTGTCGTTTGTTTATGGAAACTATATTCCAAGCGGTTGTTCTCATTACGCGTTTAGATTTCTTGCATGTGCAGATGCTAAAGGCGAGGAGAACATGTTCGATGACAAGCTTCGGAATGAAGACACGACGTGAAGGCACTCAAAAGATAAACATGATGGAGTTGTCGTTGACCTCTCATCAACACCACAAGGATCTGAAAAATTGACAAGTCAAAAGATTCATGAGCATGACTCAAAGGAGAGTTCATTCTAAGGGGGAGTTTGTTAACACACTTCCTACATGAAATTGGGAGTTTGTTGATACATTTTCTTCTTACGAAGCGTGAAGACTTTGAAGATCCTCCGACATGAAAGACACAGAAGACGAACAATCACAGAAGACGAACCATCACGAGTAGCGTCCAAGGGGGAGTTTGTTGATACACTTTGTGTGGATGCGACTCGGCTCGGTTCGACTCGGCTCAGTACGACTTGGTTTCGACACGGTTAGGTCCGGCTCAAGCCCGACATCACGACATTCCTCCGTCGTGCGCCCTAGAGTTCGACACACGAAGCACGGAGAGCCGCAAACAAATCCCGATGACACATCACCATGACATCATCATTGTGATGTCATGATGATGTCATGGGTTTGTCCTATCTTCCAAAATTGTAAAAGTTGTCAACGGAACTTGATTTGGGCCGTAACTTCCTTGATTTGGGCCGTAACTTCTTCAATTTGGGCCGAAACCCATTAGTTCAAAATGCATGTCGACGAAACATGTGTGTTTCGTCGACTTTGTTATGGCTGGCCTCCGTTTCGCCAAGGATTATTTCTGTTTCGTCAGGTCTGTATCTGTGTCTTCTATAAATAGCTCTTATAGTTTCTGTGTGAAACTTGGACGAGACATGAGAGACCTGTGAGACTTAGTGAAACTCTGTAAACATTGTTTGTATATGTTTCGGGTTGTACTCATCCCTAATCAAATAGATATTGAATCTTTTGGTTACGCGTGTTCTTGTTTTACACTTTGTTTGGTTTGCACCGTCACGGGGATTCCGCACCCGTTACCGTGTTTGTGATAAACAAGGATAAGGTTTTCGTTATCGATCCACCGGAAAAACGGGACCTACACCTAGTCCGAGTTTTAGTTGTGGAAAGCATGATTGTCCGAATTTCCTTCAATATCATAATATGTCCGAGTTTAACCAGAGAGTCCGAGTTTCAGTACCCTGTTTGTTTAGTCCGAAGTTTAAGATTAGGTTTTAAGAAGTCTGAATTTTATAGTCAGAGTTTTGTTTAGGATCGATATCATAGTCTGAATTTTATAGTCAGAGTTTTACTTTTTAGTCTGAGTTTTACTTGAACTAAAATGTCTGAGTTTCTAAACAAGTCAGAGCTTTTAAACTATTTGTCCGATTTTCTTAGCCAGACATTTAAAGTCAGACTTTTGTGTGTAATAAGACTTTTAAACTCAGACTTTTAAAGTCAGACTTTCCGCACACCTTTTGATCTTCTATCAGACTTTTAACCTATTTATTAGGTCTGAGTTTACCATTTTTAACTTGGTCCATGCTTATCAGTTTCACTGTGAAATAAATGTCTGAGTCCGAGCTTTTTAATTGTTCTGATTTTATTTAAGTCCGACTTTTATTTAAGTCCCACCTCTTAATCCGACTTTTGCCACTAGCTAGTAGTCCGTATTTTAACTTGTTCATTTGTCCGACTTTCGGTTTAAATGGTACTTCACACTAGTTTCGGTTCTGAGTTTTCTATCTCCTTTGTTTAGCCCGAATTAGTCCGAGTTTCTTTGGTCCGAGTTTAAGTTTGGTCCGAATTTTAGTTCATATGTCTGAGTTTTATGAGTTTCTGAGTTTTAGTTCAAAAATTGATTCCGAGTTTTTATTCAAAACTTTTTGAGTTTTGTTAAACTCTTTCAGCTCCGAGTTTTATTCAAACACTCGTCTGTTCCGAGTTTTATCGACTATAAGTTTGGAGTTTTACAGCTTTGGTCAAATAGTGTTCATCTGAGTTTTGTGCTCCGAGTATTACACGTTTGGTCAAACTGAGTTCATCTGAGTTTTAAACAGGTGAAGTATTTCCGAGTTTTAAACAGTCAAGACAGTGTTTTGTGCTTCGTTGTCTGTTCTCTATTCGTGATTCCGAGTTTTTGAAGTCCCTATTAGAGTTTCCTTTATTTCCTTGCTTGTTTCGAATTCCTTTGTAATCTAAGTACTGCTCAATGATTTGATCCGAGGTTTCAAGAGCTTCTGGGTTTTACGGGTTCCAAATTTGCTAAGAATTCCGGGTTACCTGGGGTACCAGATTTTTAGCTAAATTTAGAAGGTTGTGTTGTTTGGAAGTTTCGAGTTGTACATGTTCCGAGTTTTTCTAGTTATTCCGGGTTACCTGGGGTACCGGATAACTAACTAAGAGTCAGAATTATGCGTAGTTTGAAGACTTGAAGTCAGTTTCGGATTATCGAAAAAGTTTTATGGTACTTATGTTGTCCGGATCAAGTGAGGAGGTGAAGAGAATAAGACTTGCTTGGATTTTTGTATTGTTTACAAAGAAATAGGGGGAGTAAAAAATTTTGAAATTCTTGTTTTCTTTGTAAACCAAAAGCTCGTGGTGCTACATCGAAACAAGTTCGTGTTTACTATCTTTGAGATTAACTTAGTGTTAATCTTACCTGTGGCGAAGTGTTTATAACATGAAGCAAGTTAGAGCTAGTGTATGATTGAGTTTTGTCAAGTCTGTTCGAGGTTCAATCAAGTGTTGACGTGATGAAGCAAATTGTTCGTTTGGCAAGTAGTTGAAGGTCATGCCTTTAGCGTATGCCGGTTAGAGTAGAGAAGATTAGTCTTCTTGGTACCTCTTCCAAGTTGGTGACTGATCGGATTCTCGAAATAGGGGTTCTTACATTGAGGGGGAGATCAGAGACGAAAGTCTTCGGGTAATTGGTGGATTTTGTGAAGATACGAGATTGGATCTTGAAGATTCGAGATGAAATGATTTCAGACACTCGGTTGAAGACTCTGATCAAGATGGTGGATGTACTTTTACAAAGTTCAGTTTGTTATTAACTTATCGAACTGAGCTTTATGTCATTGTGAAGTTTGAAGTGTTCAAGGTTGGGCATTGGAAATCCAATGTTTCTTTCTGCTACCGGTTAGGTTTGAAGATTAATGTATCGAGCGATATTCCTAAATGTGGTTGTAGGTCGGTTCGCGTTAACTTGATTTGGGAGTAGTTTGAGGGGGAGGATCTACAGTGTTTGATGTTGGATTCTTCGGGTTTCTCAAAGCGACCTTAAGTGATCGTCAGCAAGTCTTTAATTAGAAGGGTTGAAGATCGCTGTGCTCTGCCTAAAAGATCAAGTCTCAGCCAAAGTTGAAAGCTGACATGATATCTTCAGTTAAAGGGGAGTCTCTAAGTGTAGTATCCGGTGATTGAAGATTATCGATGCCACACAGAACTGATGCAACAGTTAAGGGGAAGCCTGTAAGTGCAGTTCCTGCCAGGTAACTGTCGCTTATCAGTTCTGGTCATCCAAAGCAGAAGTCCAAGTTAAAGTCAACCATAATGAAGAATTCAAGACCACATGAAGACCATGCATTGATCAAGGGGGAGTCGTTAATGCACTTTGGGTGAAAAGTGCATGCCTTCCAATTGTTAGGGTCTTTATTGTACATGTCTTGAAAGTTAGTCCAAGGTTTATCCTTGGACAACTTGTCCAAGTTTTAGGAGAACTTTTGTCTGAGTTTTATGTTTAGGGCAAAAGTCAGAGTTTGGTGTAGAATTGGTTTGTCCGAGGTTTAGTCCCGAGGTTTAGTCCCTAGCCTATATATATGTGTGTATTGTGTAGATTAGGGCAACTCTTGAAGCTTTGTGCACCTCTCCCACTTGTTCATCCTCCTGGTGTGAATTCTAGAGAGAGAGAGAGACTTTGTGTTAGTGAGAGAAAGCTAGGGTTTAGATCTTTGTGATCTAAACCAGCTTGTAGATGATGTTTACTCCTTTGGTTTGTGTAATCTGTGATGACTGATTTATCAATAAAGAGATTCATCTTTTACATATTTCTATCTTGTTCTTCATATTTTGTTCTTCATGTCTTGAATCAAGTGCAATGTTTGATGTTCGTCATCGATCCGGTGCATTAACAGATTGTGAGGATATACAAAAGGCTCAATCTATTTGTACATCCTCTCTGCCTATTTGGACACCTTTGGTGCCCTAGGCGTCTCGTCTAGGGCTATACGGGGCCGTCTAGACAATGAATTCAAGAGCCTCTGAGTTGGATTTCAATCACAAAGTTTGAGAGGTGTAGACCCCTGTCAAGGCCTAGACGAGACGTTTAGGACTTGTGTGTTTTTTTTAATTGAAATAATGGGTGTTTTGGTGGGGTAATTTGATGGGCTTTGGATGGTGATGTTGTTTTAGTGAAAAAATTGTGTTTTTAAAGAAAAGTTTTATTTTTTGTACAAAAATGTTTTTGGGTTTTCAATATCGGCCCTTTAAATATATTCGATCGTTTAAATATTATATTGTTTTTAACATTTTATTTTTCAAATATTACGCTACTGTTTTGTTCAAAAATCAAACTAAGAATAATGCAACTAATTCTGATTTTGTGAGATAGTGTGCTTGAACGATAGGTAATTGAATGATTAATGAATGAAAGATAAACGACAATGAACACAAGGATTTGTACGAGGTAAAAACCCTTGATCTTTAGAAGATCTCCGGCATAAAAAAACCCCGGACACTATCACTATCAACTATAATGCACATTAAAGATTACAACTTCGGATGATATTGAACTCGTTAGTTCTAGTGTGAGTGTTGGAGAGCAGTTTTGAGAGTTGCAAAATGTGTGTAAATTTGTCTAATCAAGCTCAATATCCCTTATATACATTCTAATTTAGCTATTAACTAACTAAGCGAAAATGAAAGGAGCTCCCACGTTCACCCCATAACGGCTACATTCCTTCAACTTGTGCGAATTAGAGAGCATATTCCCCAATATTCCAGCTTTGTCTAAGTTCAAGTCGTTATAAACCTGCGAATACAAGTTTAAAACAAGGATATAATTGTTAGTTAATATGTACAATAAATAAGGATCCGTGATCCTCAGACTTCCTCCACCATTTGTTAAGGATTAGTGATCCAGGCCAATCTAAGAATATGTGATCCATAGTTATAAAAATTAACCCCTAGCAATTGCCCCCAAATATGGTCGATTTTTAAGTTAATTATATATGCCATATTTCCGTTTGTTTTGAACTAGCTGTTATAAATTAACTAGCCGTTACAACGCTTGCGTCACTAATGGGATAAGTTCTGCAACCATCATTACGAATAAATAGGACGCAGAGAGTCGGCAATCCTATTTAGAATCAGAGATCATTGATTTAAAACCCATATCAGAGATCAGAGATCCTCCTTCTGGTACTCTCTCCTCTATTCTTCTCCTTTTCTCTTGGATTCCTATTTTCTTTAGCAATACAATGACAAAAATGGTCACCCGATCATCCCTAAATAAGGATCAGGATCGCCCATTCAATTTTTCACTCAAAAGCGACTCAGTATCCCTGTATCCCTGTTTGGGTTTGCTTTCCGGCTGCACAGTTCCAGATTGGCTACTTCTACCCCTTCGTTGAGTTCACTCAAAGGTTTTTTCACATTGACTGGTCTGTGCTATAGTAAGGCCATGCCAATACTATGTAGGGTGTTATATACTCTCGAGTAAATCACAAGGGATGAAGGATTGGATTTCAATCTTTTTGAACTTTCACGCCTGTATAACCTTGAATCTCATGGATCCCAAGGATTTTTATTCAAACCCAGACCTCGGCAACCACTCCCACTCCTCAAAACCACCAAAAATGATACCTCCTGGAGAAACCAGTTTTTCTTCGTAAGAAGAGACACTATTCCTTTAGCGAATATTCTTCCAAAAATGTGGACTTTGAAGGTTAGGATATAGGATCCTTAGGTTAGAATTGTAAGGAGTTTCTCTTTTTTCTTTTATGAGGATAACTGCTCATGTTTTATTTACTTGTGCAATGAGCAACTTCTCTTCTCTTGCCGATCAGCCTAGGACTGAACAAAGGCTAGCTGCATTTCGGGCACTAGACTCAACTGTCAAAACATTCAAGCCAAAGGCAATGGATCTAGAAGATACCACGTCCACATCCTTCACAATGTAAAGTAAGTACTCATGTGTAAATAAATAAAATAAAGTAAGAAGACAATGAATACTTATCTTTACGTTGGCTGAATAGGTGCTCATAAGTCTGTTTCTAAGTCTGCTTCAAAATTTGATATGGGTGATATAGACAACATGTTTCTCCTCATTCTCTCAAGAAGGAGTTGGCCAGAGGCCAAAGCCAACCAGAGTCCAAAGTCATGTCCACCCGTGGCAGAACTGGATCTAAAAAGAAAAAGCCATCAGAACCTGTTGAGGATAACTTCCAACTTGAACGCCAATTCCATAATTTCATCAATAAGGTAAGGATCTTGGATCCTCATAATTGTTCCCCGTCTGCTACTAAGGATCACTGATCCTAAGTTCTTGTTCTTGTAATTTACAGGTGTTTGTTCGCATCAATGCCCTCCTAGAGAAGAATCTTGTGGATGCGGAGGAGAAGCTAGTTGATCTTCGTTTCGTAGCTCCTACCAAGGATAAGAAGATTTCCCAACTAGAGAATGAGAAAACAGGCAGCTGATGTTTGCAGAGATCGGGATCCATGCAACATAGATAAATACTACTGAAGATGCTAAGGTCTGTGCTGCTCGCACCGTTCTTCAAGCCAGGATCAAGATGGCTCAAGAAGCTATGGATCCTGCATTTGACCGCTCTGCTTGGAACATCGATGGATGGAAGGTGGCTCTCCTCAACCTGGGTGGTGATGGCAATGTGGATCAGGTGATAGATCTAGAAGATGCACCAAGTGGAGCAAAAGAGCAGAAGGAGGATGAGGGATATGCAGCAGGTGGTGAAGCTGCAGTAGTGGGTGACGAAGGATGTTGAGGCCTAGGCGTATGGCCACTTTTTAATGGTTTTTTTGTGGTTTATGATATTTTTGTTTTTAAATAATATGGTCTGTAATAACTCCGAACAATAGTTTTTAGGTTTAAGGATCACTGATCCTTCAGCCAATAGGTAAGATGACAAAGGTGGAGGTATCCTCTGTTTGGGGGGATGACGCCTTTGTTATCCTGCCATTTATTTTCCTACACTTTATTTTTTGCACACATGTTATAATGTTATAACTGTTAGATAACACTGTCCGGCCTGGGTGGATGGTCCACCTTTTGCTGGTGATGTTTGGGCCGGGCACTTTAGGCATATATCAACAGGTTTAATGATATTAAACTTTTGGATATGGTTGGTGCTGTACATTTATCCTTGATGTTTTTACTTGATATGCTTATATTTCCATATCCTAGTATATTATTTGTAAGAATCATCAAAAATTCAGAAAATCATAAGTTGTTAAAAATTTGATGATATTAGGTTTAATAGAAAACTTTCGTTGTCTCTATGAATATGGATCATAAATCTTTAGCTAGAAAGAATAGGATGTAATCAGTAAAATAAGGCTAAGGATAAAACATACTAGAGAACCCAAGTTAGGATTCTATATTCTTATAAGTTATTACTGAGCAAACATACCAATAAAATCAGTTATGGTTTTAAGGATTCAGTATCCTTATTGACAGAACTTGCAAACACTTAAATCTCTAAGAGCTTGTAAATATGAACTTGGGACTAAGCCAGTAAATATGAACTTGGGACTAAGCCAAACAATCTGGGGATAAACCCATGATAACTGAGGACGATCCCAAATAAACTTGGGACAAGCCCAAATAAACATGGGACAAGCCCGAATAAAATAAACTTGGGACAAGCCCAAATAAACAAGGGACAAGCCCAAGATACTTGTGATACTGGGGTTTGGTCCAAACTGGCTACTATCCCAGCGTATGTGACATGAAATGGCAAAACCTTAGCTAACATGAAAATGTTAGAAACCTTAGGATAATGGATGTATGGTACGTCTACCATTATACTTGAGATCCTACATATGGCTAACAACAATGAAATTGTTAGCCACTAAGCGTGTACTAGTCCCATTGCCTCGGACCATACTTAGATAAACGTGCGCTACTAGTGTGGTGTCAAAACCCAATTCGTGTGAAAGGTGAAAACCTTTAAACCTTAGAAGGTATAAGATACCTTAAACTATGGACAAGCCCAAAATACTTTTAAGAGGTGGCCAAACCCTTGAACCTCTCTGAAAATGTTAAAAACTCTGCAAATGCTTAAACTTTGTAAAAATGGATGTTAAGCGTTGAACAACCTTTTCTTATAATAGATAATGAGCATAAAATGAATGAAAGTGAAAGTAAGATGTTACCGAAACGAGGATCATATATCCCTTGAGGATCCTTGATCTTGAGTCAAAATGGAGTCTCTAAGGATCTCTGGTCCTTCTTACATTAAGTATTTCTTCAAATGAATAGCATTCCAAGCTCTTGGTAGGAGATCACCATCCATAGTCAATAAGCGATATGCCCTTTTCTAGCTTCTGCTTCAATTAAATAAGGAACTTCCCGTTTTGGTGCTAATTTACCATCAACTAGATTTGTAGTGTTCTAGAATGCTTTCCTTAGCAACAAATCACAAACTTGAAATCTCCTGACCCTGACATTCTTATTGTATACTCCAGCCATTCTGTGTTGATAGCTAGCCATCCTTTTTCTTGCTAAATTTATGAGCTCATCCACCATGTCCAGGTCTTGAGTCAGGTTTTTAGTATTTGCTTTAGGATCACGGATGCTTGTTCTTGTTGTAGGAACCACCAACTCTGTAGGGATCAATACGTCAGTTCCAAAGACTAAAGACTATGGAGAATGGAGTCTGGCCTATGGCATTCTTTGGAGTTATCCTATCTGCCCAAAGGACATATGGTAGCTCTTCAGCTCATTTTCCTTTCTTGGATCCTAGTTTCTTCTTCAAGTTGTTGATGATGATCTTATTACTCGATTCTGCTTGGCCAGTAGCTTGTGGTTGGACTGATGTCGATGTTATCATCTTGACCCCCAGCTGTCACAAAAGTTTGTAATTCTATTCCCAATAAATTAGGATCCATTATCACAAATAATTTCTGAGGGAATTCTAAATCTAGTAATAATGTTTCTTTTAATGAAGGATATAACTTCCTTTTCTCTGACTTGAACAAAAGCTTCTGCTTCTATCCATTTGGAGAAGTAGTCTTGCATAGCTAGCATGAATACTTTTCCTCCGGGTGCTTTAGGGAGTTTGCCTACTATATCCATTCCTCATTTCATAAATGGCCAAGAGGAAATTATTCGATATAAAGGCTCTGCTGGGTGACGCAGGATGTTGCTATGTCTTTGGCAAGCATTACATTTCCTAGCATATTATACAACATCCTTCTTCGTTGTAGGCCAATAGTATCCTGTTTAAGGATCCTTGAGAATAATGCTCTACCCTTATTATGATTTCCATAGTCTCCTTCATGAAAATCCTTCAAGACTTCTTGAATTTCTGGATCCTCAATACACCACAAATAGGGACCTACAAGAGATCTCTTATCTAACATGTTATTTAATATAGTGACTTGAGATACCTTAATCCTGAAGTCTCAAGGATTCTTCCCTGTGGGAATTTCTCCATTCTATATATTTCAGAATTGGAAGGACCCATGATCCTGAATTTGACTGTACATCATCACTAGGTACAATTACAGTATCCTCCACTATCTCCATTGCTTCATTTTCTTCAATTGAAGGAGAAAGGATATGGATGATGGGAATCCTCACATCCTCTGGTATTTTTAAGGATGATCCATGGTTTGCTAAGGCATCTGCCTCTGAATTATCCTCTCTAAGCACCTGTGTTATGCTGAAAAAATCAAAAGAATCTGTCAATAAACTATTTCTAAATATTTGATTAGTTTTTCTCCTTTGATAACATATGAGCCGTTAAAATGGTTAGTGAGTAGAAATGAATCTATATATACTTGAAGATACCTGATCCTCATTTGTTTAGCTAATTGCAAACCTGCTATTAAGGCCTCATATTCTAATTCATTGTTAGTAGTTTGGAATTCACATGCAATAGATTGGGATATTATTATCCCCCTGTGGCGATTTTAGTGGTATGCCTAGTCCAGTTCCTTTGATATTTGAGGCTTCATCTGTGAAGTGTGTCCGAGGATCCTTGGTTTCCTCAAGTTGTTGAACCTCTAGTTCAGCTTTCCTTTGTAGATCACCACTGAAATCAGCCACGAAATCAGCTACAAAAATCCTTGCACTTCTCTGAAGACTTTGAGATGAATCTATTTAAGGCTGCGATCCTTCCTGTTAGCCTTTGTATATCCTTTGCATTGGTTGGAGACTTGATGTTCAGTGTTGCTTTTATCTGTTCAGGACTAGCTTCAATCCCCCCTTTTGGTCACCATGTATCCTAGGAATTTCCTAGCTTTAACCACAAAATGACAAGTAGAAGGATTTAGCTTCATGTTGTCTTAGACTTAACTACCATGTCATCAATGTAGACCTCCATAGTGTCTCTATGTTGTTCTTTAAACATCACATTCACCAGTCTTTGATAAGTGGCACCTGCATTTCTCAATCCAAAATACATAGCAATATAACAGTATATGCCAGTAGGGGTCATGAATGTTGTATCCTCCTGATCAGATGGTTCCATTTGGATTTGTAGAAATCCAGATGAAGCATCCATAAAAGTAAGCAACTCATGGCCCGTCGTTGCATTCACCATGGAGTCAATGTGTGGGAGTGGGAAAGGATCCTTGGGACATGCTTTATTTAAATCAGTAAAGTCAACACATACCCTCCATAGAGCGGTAAGTCTTGCTGGAATAGTTATGGTGGTAAAACTGCGAAGGGATATCATATATACCTTATTTTCTTTGTGTGATTATTTAGAGAGTTTTTAGAAGGTTAAATGAACGTGCAAAACTCTGTACATTGGCCAAACCTTATCAATTGTACTGGTGTCCGCTCTTTTCCTTTTCTCCTTGGTCCAACCGTCTAGCAGTTTGGACATTGGGAGATATTCCCGTACTTCTGTACACCATTGCTGCACTTCCAAGGTATAAAAATGTAGGAACTAGATTGAAAGATGTGGATCCATTAAAGACATGATGGAATAAGAATAACTTTTATATAAATAAAACACTAGACCGTAGTTTGAACTAGCTAATACCTTTTCTTAAGAACAAGGCTGAAAATACTGACATCTTAGTCACTAGCTAGCATTGGATGAATATCATTCAAGTAATTACGGAAGGTTGTTTTCAATTTAAATGGCAAAATCGATGTACTTCTAATTTGGAAACATCAAGCTGTAGCAAAATGGAAACTAGAAAAAAGAGCACAGTCTATTCAATTACCTATTTTTAATAAAATTAAGAAATTTATATAGAGAGAATCCTTGAAACAGTTTACTGCTACCTAAGCAAGACACGGAAGACCCTCTGGGGTTTAATGTATGCATGGGTGTATCTAGACTTTGAAATGTTGGCCAACCATAGTAATATACTAAGTTAGGATAAACTATTGTAAATCTAGACCAATTTGTTTTGTGGTGTACTTTTATATTACAATTGTAGCAAAATTCCAATAAATAAGTCTTTAGTTTTGTTCAAAACCATAAAGTCTGAATGTGGAACAATGTTTTCCACAAATAGTAGTTATGCACATGTTGTAAACCTGAACCATTGGTTTAGTGCAAGTCCATACTACAACTGATTAAAGTAATCATGAAATTGGGTAATGGGAGGTTATATTTACACAATCAAGTGTTACTAAAAAGTTCAAGATTAATCATCGCATCCATGGCTTCAATTTCGGTACGTTCGGGTTTAGAAAGGCTGATTTTGATGCTTGAAGTACCTATTACCATAGATTTCTTTAACGTTATCCTTTTTGGACCCTGAGTTTGAAAAATTACTATTAGTCTTAAACTTTCTCAAATCACTGCAAGAAGACTAATGTGTGTGGGACTAATCCCTTAAGATAGCATTGCCACATAGAAAACCAACCAAGACAACCAGTTTATAGGCTTACCCTTTGCATGGATGATGTGCTATATGAGATTGGATTAGCATCAATAGCGTATTCGTTATCACTTGCTAGACCGTTTCATATATGTCGTCCAGCGCGTCGAATGATTTGAAAACGCACTATGTAAACCATAAATAATGCACATAATAAAAAGGGTTAAAGAAAATTATATTAATAATAACAACATAAATAAATAACATAATATTAATAATAAAAGTTATTGGGTGGTAGCTATATGTTTACATCCTATACTTACATTGAGAAACTTTGGGTGCGGAATATGATTGCTTCTCCTCATTTATGTTTGTTGACTTCTGATTGGGATTATGAGATTTTTTCCATTGTAGTTCATGGTTTCCCAAGTGATTAAAGATGCCATATCTTATTACAATAATAATAATTATAATCATAGAAATTCATACAAAAAATCCTATTAATAACAAAAATCATTCTTCCGATTCACTGTCGATGAAATTAATACTCGGGTTTGGGTTTGGTGGCGGATTCATTATGGATGTGTACCATTCCATACGGGGCATGTACATATATTGCCATTGTTCTGCAGCGGGTCTTCGGTGCGTCAAGCGTAGCCCGTTTATTGTCGAAATTGGATAGTGGCCTTCCAGCTTAACATGTATGTAGTGGTTATCATTAACATGTGCAAGCGTTATCAATCGTGGTTTTCGATCAGTCGGAGGACTCAATATTGAGAAGAAAATGGAACTCCCATCGATGCTTAACAGGTGCACCACGATACCGTACTTTTGTGCAATAAGAAGCCCTGCGTGGGGGAACTCCATCCTGTGACTCGGGGGGACAACTTTCCATTGAGTCCCAAATTAGGCCCTCACGATGCGTGTTAAAATATCCTTCCTCCCATGCTTCAAATATTGGAAGCCAGTTCGATTCGTTCTGATCCATCTCTTGCACAAGGTCTCCTCGAATGCGCCCCCATAAATGTTCTCCCATAACAAAGACCACAACCCGAGACCCAAACCCACAATGACCGTCTGGCCTCACATCTTGTATGCACGAGATGTGCGGGTGAACACTGACGGAAGGGCAGATTTAAACTGTTTTATGATTGACACGTTCTCGTCCCCAGCTATTAACAGAAAACCGTTATTATCTGGTATCTATTTCTTTTTAGAACTCGTCGAACGGCTTCAGTTTGCTTTGGGTTTTTGAGACCTTATAAACGACTGTTGAGATGCCAGGGACAGAACGTACAAGCTGTGGCAGGGGGCATCGTTTTTACTGTGTCGGAAACATTCAAAGCACGTGTGTGTATCACCGAAGGAGCTTTTCCTCAATTCTTCATCTATACGAGTGGCATCGTCCAACCTTTGTTGTACTTGCTTTGTTGTTGGTCGGCCACGAGTTTTTTGTTGGACAATCGGTGGTTTCTTGGTAGATTTGGCTGGAGTCAACACCGCTTTAATCTTTGACAACAAGCTTTTTTCTGAGCAGGGGTGTGCGACTCTAATTGTTGCCTTACAATATTGAGCTCTTCGACCACGTCAACGTTATCATCTATAAATTTACATGGTTGAAAGTTAAGCTTCCGCTAGAAGACGTCTATGTCTTCGAGTTGAATCAGACGCCTACACAGTTAAAACAATGCACTGTTTAAGTCACATGATTAACATACATATATCACACAAGTATTGTATGTTTGTCAATTATTACCTGCACGTAGGTACATTTCTAGCCTACAAGCACACGACAACCCACAACTATACAACATCCACATGATGAATGAAAGCACTGCAAGACGTCTAGCTTCCTAAGTAGCTCTCTACTCAACAAGTCAAGGGTTGTATGGGAAACTTTTCCACGTAAGTCGTCAAACAATGAGTTCCGTGGTGGTTCATTCTTTTTCCGATGCTTTCTCGAAAACTCCTCCTTATTTCACGGTACTGTGTTTCAACTATATCCGGGACACATGCAACTATACAGTTTAACGAGCTCCTATCTTGGACGTATCTCTTTAAGTTGGCGTGTTGGCTCTCAACTCCTGTTTGTGGTATGCTAACCAAAGTTGTGACTCTGATCAGTCCACGGAAAGACGAACATTTCCTTATAATCTTTCAGCCAGTTATCATACACGTACTTGAAGACCCCTAAAAAGTAAAAATAATTTATTAAATGCACATAGGTAAGTCATGTGTTATTAAAAAACTTACTTGAACGTTTGCACTCCACAAGTCGCTTTTGCAGGTTGTGCAAGTGGTACTCGTATATGGGTACTGATGGAGACTCACTCAATGACCCCCAGAATGACAGAAATTTTTGCTAATTTTCTTCTGTGGAGGCACTCTTGCAGTGCTTGCAAATATTCTGTTGTATGTGAAATTTGTAGAGATACATGGAGGCGTTTGAAAATACTTTAGCACACACGCTCATTAGCGCCAGGTCTCTATCCGTTACAATCGCATTTGGCTCTATACATTCATCTAACATTGACTTAATCCTTTCAAGCACCCATACAAAGTTATCACTCCGTTCTTTATAGATAACGACATGCGCGATACAAAACTTATGGTTGGTAGGCGTCATAACAACAATCTGGACAAATGGCATATTACATATGTTTGTCTTGTACATCGAATCGATCAGCAAGATGTGCAGGAATGCACGCCACATAACACTCAAGTAGGGATGAACAATAAAGATCTCTGTTACAACCTCTATTCTGGGTTCCTCCTGTGTCCTATAAATAAATTCATTTTCTATCAGGTTGTTTTCTAGTGACTGCATAGGAGTCAATCCATCTCTTTGTTTGGCTCTAATCTTTTGTGCAATGTATTGAACGTCTTTCTGAACATGAAACCTGTCGGGGTCCTGCTTCCTTATCATTTGAAAAATTTTGCGCGACTCCATGTTTTGAGCTGTCAGCTGCTCAATCAGTCTATATTCGTTTGGAGTAAACCTTCACACAAACGCGTGGGCTGACAGGTCCTCAAAACGTTTGTGGTTATGTTCAATGTTTCCCTCTTTATCTCCTAGATTTCATACGGATGGTCTCGCACCACTAGCAGGTAAAACGGGCAACTGGTTTTTTTGCTTCTGGCTTTTCTAACCGTTGCTGTAGTATGGTGCTAACCACCATGGTCACATTCAAGCCATACGCTCCCGGTCCTTCCCCCCATTTTCTTTGATTAACAGGTCACAATAATAAAACCATCCGGGTTTGCCATTTCTTGTGTCCATTTCTTTAGTTCATATAGAGAGTTGAAAACTTGCAACATTGACAGGGTTAGATTAGATTTTATACTTATTAATCTGTCTAATGAAACTAAATAAATTTAATACATGCTTTGTGAAGTACAGATTGCCCGGGATGGGGTTGCCCGACCACCATATCCTCCAATGAATTGCTAATGACCACCGTCTCCTCCGTATCTATCAGGATATTTTTGTTGCACGTAAGAATATTCACACCTATATCCCTAATCCGGATACCCTTGTTGCGCTAGATAAAATGGTTCATCATCATGGTATGAGTCATCTACAGGGGATGTTTCATCAACAGCGGGATGCGTGTTCAAATTTAGAAACGGTCTGCTTTGTTTTCTTTGTACACTAGACACAACCTCCTCTTGCTCGTTAGAATCGGGAACACTAGTCTCCTCCAAAAAAACCGTATATCATCATTAGTAAATAATTAATTAAAACAATAAGTAATTAAAACAGTTATGCTAATAACTGTTACCAGAACGTTTTCAAGGCACCCATGACTTGCCAGAATACGGCCCAATAACATAGTGGTCGTCCCAGTATGATGACATTTCAGCACCTTACAAGTGATTTGAATGTTATTATTTATTTCCAATATGCATGCATTGTATAACCCTAGACGCCCCATATTACTATAAGTCACATGCCTGAAACATAGTCAAATTAGTCCTCAAGGACGCGCTGTCTAGGCCTAGACGAGGCGTCTTCCACTATGGTACTGGTCCTTCGTCTAGACCTAGACGCCCCGTCTGATGTGATTGATTTGACCTTGTACGAGGTTCAGTGTCAGTGTCTGTCTGGTCAGAGATAAAAATCCTAGACTCCCCGTCTAGGCCTAGACAAGGCTTCTTAAAGACCCTAGACGACCCATCTAGGCCTATACGAGGCGTCTTAAAGGGTGTGCAAATAGGGATTAAGGTGTGTGAATATGCACACCCTATACAAAATATTTTATAAATTTAGGACAACATTATACTTTGCTTTATCAGTAGGAACAATTTTCTTTTTTTAAATAGATTAAAACTAAGTTTAATGTTTTATATTAATTTTAATAAATAAGGGTTTCACAACTACCATTTTGGTCTTTGGGTTTTTTGTTTTGCAAAAACGGTTTTCGGTCTTTGGGTTTTTTGTTTTGCAAAAATATATTTTGATAAATGTGTATTTTTTCTATTTTACAAAATGCCAAAAACATTTTCATACATTTTTGTTGTATTTTAGCATAAACTTTCGAAAATCCAAAAAGATTATATCTTTTAGCTTGTTTTTGATGTTCTTTCACACTGAACTAAACTGATAAACTTATGTTTTTACAAAAGCATGAAGCCTTTTTAGATAAACACCAGTTTGTCTGGTATTGTGAACGACTAATTAAGGAGACTTTTGGGATAAGTGTTTGTGATAGTGAATAGATAAGTTGCTGCAAAACGCATGAGGTGTAAAATTTGGGATAGTCACCTAAGAAGCACTCGGTGGATGCCGCACACCTGGTGATTGTTGTCTGAGTGAGATCGTTGGGTAGGAGTCCTTACAAGTGGTATCAGAGCACACAGTTTTAGGGTTTTTTTAATCATTCCGAAATTTGTAAAGTCCGAGTTTCCTGTCCGGTTTTGTAAAAAGATATAAATCAGAGTTTTTAAAATCTGTCCGGGTTTATCATTTAACTCTTAGTCGTCCGAGTTTCGAAAAACAGTTCAGAGCTTTTTTAAGATCGATTCGGGTTTTTCTTTCAGGGCTTTAAAATCAAATGTATGAGGGTTTGAACAATTGCTCCATGAATTCACGTTATTTGTCTGATCCGAGTTTAATATTTTCAAATCCAAATCAGCAAGTTTTCTAAAATTCAAACTTTCCGAGAATGTTCAGTGTTGATCAGAGTTTAATCATGTTCTTATGTCTCGTCGGGTTTCTGTTTCAAACGACTGTTTAGAGTTTTTTTTAAGCTTAAAATGTTCAGTGTTTGAACAGTCCATGTCTGAGGTTCATGTCCGATTTCGATTGTTCAGGGTTTGAGTTTCATAGTTCATCGTATTTAGTTTTGATCGTTCAGGGTCAATTAGTTACGGTTTTCTGGGTTTCTATTTTTAGGTGGTCCGTGTTTCAAGTTTCATTTAGTTAAGGGTTTCTTTTTATATTGAAAGTTCAATTGTCTGAGTATCATTTTATTATTAGTCAATGTCCGAGTTTTTTTATTGGTTTTATGTGGTCCGGGTCATGTGTAGGTCCCGATTCTCGGAGGATCGATTAACGAAACCAAACCCTTGTTTATCACAAACATGGCCACGAGTGCGGAATCCCCGTGACAATGCCAAACCAAACACATATTGTCACACCCCGACCACGTAAAACAACAAAACGTGGCGGAAACGTCGGGGAGTGTTGTAACAGAATTATTGTTTCACAACCATGGAATAAATAGTTTCGTTTTTTTGAATTAAATGTATTACATTACATTGGAATTAGAAACAAAACATGAACAAATAGACTTCCATTGTTATTAAGTCACTAAGGCCTCGTCCATTCCTATGTGTGCTCCTATGTGAGCATACACCAATATCATCATCAAATATCATCAACTACTGTACCTGAAACACATGTGAAAATATGTCGGCATAAAAATGCCGAAAATGCCGGCGAGTACATAGGTTTTATGTGAGTGTCAGATTCATGGCTCGTTTTACATGTTGAAATACTTATTTAAAAACCTTATTTTGAAAAGTATAGCATTACGACATAATTAACCAACTCAAATCAAGTTGATTATAATTTGTAAAGTCTCGTAGCCATGATTCTTAAAACTCAGATTGTAAATCTTTTTTGAAATAAAACTCAAATGGTATATACATATTAATAGAAAGACCTTGTATTATGTCTTTGTTTTGATAACATTTGCCAAGTGATCTAGATAACGCAACGATATATAATATGTTAAAATCACTTATATATAGGAAGTACCAGCGGCGTATCCACCATGCTTTTAATACATTACACCAGCCCCGTTACCTAATCACTTCCCTTGATCCCAATGGTTCAAACAGTTACAAATGGTTCACATAAATCAAAAGGTTACAAATGGTTCACATAAATCAAAAGGTTACAAATGGTTCACATAAATCAATCAGCTTCAAATGGTTCAAAATGTATAAAACAATGTGTCCATATACTTGATAAGCGTATGCAACAAATGAACAAATATAGCGTGAGATGTAATGTAAACCAATGTACTAAGTATGCTAAGTTAACATACAAAGCATAAAATGTAATGTAAAACAATGTGCTAGCATGCTCAGTCAACATACATAGCAGAAATGTAATGTAAATTAATGTACTAAGTGTGCACTGAATGGACATACATAGCATAAAACACAATGAAATCATGTACTAATAGTGTACTAATGAACATAGCAAGTATATATTGTGAAAACATGGAAAGCACGAAAGTAACAAGTAGGCACATGTGTTTCACCCCAAAACGTTTGAAAAACAGTAAAAGAGGGGTCTATGTACTCACTTGAGGGTGCTTAGAAGTCTTGAACAGCAACCAAGCAAAGCTAGAGGGATCACGGAATCAAACGACACCTATTATAGGTAACTATGTAAATAACCGGACCTAAAACGGTAGATCGGATTGAATGAGGTTTCGTAAACCAAATGAGTATAGAAACTCATGTAATATGATTTAACAAAGCCTATATTCAAAAAGGAAACCTATCCTAAGTGCTTACGACCTATTACGACTCGTTTAGGTAGCTTAAGCTACTTTAACGCGTCGTTCGCGTAAGACGCGTTCGGACCGCCTAACTAGCCCTATGACAAATATTATATGCTTAGCATGTCTAATAATGTTTCCTAATCAGTTTAGATGTCAAAAATTATGTTATATATGCTTAAAATGAATTTATGCGTAAAAAGGGTATTTTGGTCATTTACCTAAGGCATATAAACTACCTATCATACAACTACTTAAACGAAGTGACCATAAGGTATAACCTCGGAAGGTTATTCCCTATACAACTATGGTCACCTAATGTGTTTGGTCGGATCCTAATAATCGACCAAACGGGTCGGGTTCGAAAGTATAAGCGATTGTTTAGATCGCTTACCTTACGACCATGTATAAGCACAAATCTAAAAGTGACGAGTTAAACATGTTAAAAACATGTTTAATGAGGTTTGAAAACAAGTTTGATATCAAGACAAAGGGTCTTGATACCCAAAAGTAGTTTGGTTACAAAATACGCATTTTGGCCGAAACTACGACTCGTCATTAAGCCTAGATAACGTGGTAATAAGTAGGTATAGTCACTAGGGACTACAACCATCGTGATTACGCTCACGTTATGAAGTTCAAACGAACTTCGCGTTGACCATAAACTGGTCAATGCAGAAAGTCAAACAAAGTTTGACTTTTAAGCTAAAAATGTAAAAGAACGAAAGAATACTTACAACGGGTCCAAGAACGAAAGTTTTGATCCGATTACTCTCAGGTATGAAGTAAATACTTCAACTTAGAGAGATGAAATCAGATCAATGTGGGTTGCAACAAATGAATGGGAGGTGTATTTATAGATATCTTAGGACCGTTAAGATCGTTCCTCGTAAAACGAGCTTCGATCTCATCCGTACACATGTGCCCATGGTTTTGTGAAACCATGGGAGCCCCTAGTTTCATTAAAACCATGTGCAAATGAGGGGAACAGCTGGATCAAGCTGGAATTTAGATTTTTCATTTTGGTCCCTTCCTAAGATAACTATGGCAGAATGTCAATTTTGGTCCCTGAATGTGCAAAACATGGTTTTTGATGCATTTTTGACACGTTTATGCCCCCTTAATCCCATTTCAAGGCTCTAACATGAAGTTAAAGTATAGGAAACATGAAAAATGGTCAAAAATATCTCGGATGTCGGTTCGTTTGGTCGTACGGTTGCGTTGTTCGGTTAATTACGACGAAACACGAACGAATGCGAAAAACGATCCAAATTACGCGACGAATGGAATTTTATCATGCCAATCACTAAAATAAAATATTTTAATAATTACATAAAGCTTTGGATGTCCGGATGTATTCAGAACGTAAGATATGTGCGAAAATGCAAACTTATGCACTTTTTGACGCTTTTAGTCCCTGAATGACCAAAAAGTTTATTTTAGCACACAGAACCCCTCAAAGCCTATTTCTAAGCTATCTGAAGGTTATTTAGGGCATGTTTAACTTATGATCAAGTTCCAGAATGTCCGTTACAGTACTAATCGGCATACTTTCACAGTTTGTCGAATTTAGTCCCTGTAAGCGAATAAACTTGATTTCGACACACCAAACATTCCAAATCTTATTTCTAAGTTATGAAAAGGTTATTTAAGGTATGTGAAGCTTATGTCACTATTCCAGAGTGTTTGTTGCATTAAACTGGTTATATTTACGCATCAGATCGCGTATAACCTTCAAGAAAGCGATTTAAAGCCCGAAATCGAACAAGAATTGATATGTGCAAATGATACACATATTTTTTACAAATCCCAAGTATGAAATACAATATTTCATTGATTTGGATATTTGTTTGATGGCCGTGGAGGCACAGGTGTAAGGTCACACAGATAATGATAATAAACACAAAGTAACCAATGAATCACAGTCAATTGATTAGATGAGAATAAGGTTCAAATAGATACACACAATGTTTGAAGTAAAACTCTTAGTGGCTATGCTCTCATGGTTTCTGTGTGAAACTATGTTGTCTTTATATAGGCAGCCCAAGCCCAACAGTTGACGAAACATGAATTGGGCCTGACGAAACATCATAGTCGACGAAACCCAATTGGAGTAATGGCCAATGGGAGTTTCGTCATGTATGTACTCGACGAAACATGGAGTTTCGTCGAGGGCTGCATAAGTGGTTTGGCTGCAAACTGTTAGACAGTTTTCAGCAAACATAATAAACAGACAAACAACATTAAAACCCAAAATGCAACATGCATTGTTCATTTAACAGTACATAACAACTGAGACAAACTTGTCGGACCACAGTAAGATAGGAGGATATCCAACTTAGGTCGATGGCGAATACAGACTCGATAATATAAAAGACCGTACAAAATACATCGATTTTAAAGACAAGTTACAGACACCAAAATATGCATCAACAAACTCCCCTTGTCTATTACTATCTTCGGTCTTTAATCTTCAGTGTTTCAGCGTCCAGGTGCTTCCCGCATGAATTCCTCGGTAAAAGCAGTAACAAGCGACGCGCTGAAATCGCAACGCTTGATGCGCATCCTTATCATCATAGAATTTATCATGCCGGAACAGCTTGCTGATGTCGTTCGCTGACATATTCACGATCCACATCAGATCTAGCATCCGAAAGTTTTCACGATCACCATTAAACACAATCACCACTTCATGCGTTTCCGGATCGTAACACCATAACCTCATATCATCAAGAAAGTTATGTTTAATCGGGATTAAAGGGATATTGTCTATGACTTTCGCGGGCTGATAAACAAGCTTGTATCGTGCTGTGTTGGTCGATGGATCCAAGGTGAACTTGATTTGTTGATAGATGGGGAACTGAGGCTTGTACAATTCGTCTTCCCAACCTGTCCTTTTGTTAAACTTTATTTTGCGAGCGAACAAAGTAGCTCCTTTGAAGTTCGAGCGATTAACTAGCTCAAGATTCGTCAAAGCTGCAACGTCGTAAAATGGTAAGGACAAAATGCTCAGAAGCGAACTGAAATATTGAATACCAAATTCATGCTTGATTGCAACACAATGGATTTCCTTCACAAACATCCAGCTCATGATTTTCCCATGCGGCTTAACTTTCTCGAACTGTATAAAATCAACCTGTGCTTGGGAGGCGTAGTTCTTTCATCCTTTGACAAGAAATGTTTTCTCCATTCTTGGAATGAATTAGACGGATTATCAGAAGAGAAGACGCCCGATTTTTTAATTGTTCATCAATGTCTTCCTGATTCTCTTACATCCATTCATCATCAAATGGATCAAACTCCATTCCGTCAGCACGAACGTAAGTTGATTTGCTGGATTCGCCTTCAAACACAATCTCTTCAATGTTTTCAACATTTTCAGTTTCTGGTTCAACCGGCATTTTATCAATTTCAGCATCATCAATTTCTTTCATCGCATTCAAAGCTAACAACTGCTCATGCGACAGATCAGAAACAATCTCTCCCTCTTCTAGAATTTCTCCAGTAACAGGTTGAACAGCCTGCAAAGCAAGATCAGTTGTACTAGGAACAGAAGATGTACCAGGTAGAGAGCTTTCGATGTAGGAACTGCATTCAAACTGTTGTACTTCTTCAACGGTTCCACTGGAGGTTCCTTGAGCAGATTCAAGCAGCGAAGGTTTGCAAACGATCATTTGAGTAGAGGTAGTTGCTGGCGGTTGCTCTGATGTGGCAGATCGGTCAGGGTTTCCTGGATCCTCTGAATCATCATCCCTTTTCTTCAACACTTCTTTTTGTTTACGTCTATCGCCCCACAGAGTATTGACCCGATTTCTAAGAAACTCATAGCCTTCAGTTATTTTCTTTACCCCATCAACTATCGTGGTGTTTCGAGAATCGTACCACTGTTTCATAAAGTCATGCCTTTCTTTGAGAGCATCGGCCAACCTCTGAAGTTAAGAGCTGCTTTCTTTCATGCGATTCATTTCAATACCTTGAGTATTATCCGCCGCTCACATCTGTTGCAACTGTCGCACTCTCACTTCGTCTTCAGCTTTCAAACTAGCATTTTATGCCTTCAATTGCTCTATTTCAGCTTGCTGGCGAGTGATTTCTGCTTGTTGTCACCCAACAGTGGAGTTTAAAGTGTTTATCTCCAACTATTGTTTGATCATGTTGGTTCTTATAGCTTTGATCACGTCCGTTTGTCGATTGATTTAACCTACAGCAGCTTGCAGTTGAGAGAATAGGAAGGCTACCTTTTCATCTGGCTGCGTCTGCGAGAATATAGTCTGTCTGTGCCCCACGGCTGGCTGCGAAGTCGTTGCACGAATGGATGATGCAATAGAGGGACTTGGATCTTGAGGAGTCACTGTAGGAGTTTCAGGAGTTGAACTCACTACAGGAGCTGGTTCAGAGGATCTTGGAGGAGATGGAACCATTTCAGAAGCTTCAGTGGCCGTGAATCCAAGGTTTGGATCCATTTCCGCTTCTTGGGAAGGCTCTTGAGGAACCGATTGTTGCGCAGACGAAGAACCAATGTTCTTTCTTGGTTTCTTCTTTCGTTGGACAACCGTTTTCTTTATCTTCAAACGTTCAGCTTCGGTATCTGAAGGAACGTATTCAGGGTCATCTTCTTGCCTGATCCTCCTGATCCTTTTCACACCTCGTTCATCAAAATAAACTTCGTATCCAGGCTCAGGTGGATTATCATCTGATTCAGAATCCTCCTCATCATTACCAGCTGAAGTACCACCAGCTGCACCAGCAGACGATGCACCAGATACACCAACGACACCAGCACCTGCATCACCACCATCACCACCTTCGTCATCACCATCACTATCACTGTCAGACGAATGAGTATCCTTTTGACCAAACTTTTCTACCATCTTCTTCTTTATGTCCGGCTCCTCATTATCAGATTAGCTGTCATTGTGACGCCATTTATCATCCGCTGGAGCGATGTAGTCTGGTTTATCAAGAGCACCGATTAACCTCCTAGGCGTCTCGCTTTCTGTGTATCTCTTTATTGCAAGGCTCCTGAATATCCTCAAAGAATTCTCGATCATAGATTCTATCTTCAGGATGCCATCGTCGGCTTTTTGAAGACCGGGATGCTGAACATTCATGATCATCTGTAGAGAACGAGGATACATCCAGAATTTATTCCCAGATGTTCGACTACCAGTTCTCGTCATGTTCTCCTTCATGTTGGCAATGATATACTTTGAGATGTTAAACGGTTTGTTCAACACCAATGCCACCATGAGACCAACAAGATCATTGTTTGCCATGTCATATCCTGCACGTCTGTTGTTGATACATTGAATGAGTACGTGCAAAAGGAACTTGTAACGCATCGGCAAATTTCCCTTGTTGATTTGAGTACTGAAGATGTCACCAAAACACTTCATCCTTAATAAACAACCACGAGTACACATGATCGGCAAATCTCGTCACGTTCAGATCATTCACTTGCCCTTGAATATATTATGTTCCATCAATTTGCACAAAGCTTGCCAAATTCCAGAAAGCTTTAACGAGTGATTTGTAAACTGGAGTTAAAAAGGTGACAGCTTTATTTATCCTCGACTCCCTAATCCACCGCGTAATCTCTTTCAATTCACTGATCTTCAGGATCCAGATAAGCGATCATATTGTGACGCTTCTCGGACATCACAAGTTCTTCCGGTTTGTTTTCTTTCTTAGTCGCGGGTTTGCGCTTCTTCTCTTTTGGAGCCATCTGTATGTGCAAACATCCACAGTAAGTTAAAATGTCACAATATGTGCATTAGACATATGTCTATGCAAGTTCAAATGTCAAATGGACATTTATCATTCAAATATAAATCTACTGTTAAATGGCATCAAAACTTGAAAAATTTCTAAGTCCTGGACGACGATACTTCAATACTTCGACGAAACTCTATTCATCACGACGAAACACCCTTGGTCAAACAAAGTCATAGTTGACCATTAACCAGTGGAGTTTTGTCGATAGGCTTTCAACAAAAGTCGTTTCATTTTAAAGGGGTTTCATCACAGGGGTTTCGTCGTCAACATTTTGAAGAAACTTAGGTCTCGTCGTCTAAGGGGGTTTCATCACAGTTAGGGTTTCGTCGATTTGGGGGTTTCATCACAGTTAGGGTTTCGTCTATTTGGGGGTTTCATCACAGTTAGGGTTTCGTCGATTGTTGTTTAATCAACAGTTGATTCAGTAAAAATCACACATTTTGACATTATGTTAAACCAAGACATCAAGAAAACAACCCAGAAGACAAAACTGACTAGATTATGACCACAAAACACCCGAACCAGCTTAAACATCAACAAACATCATCCCCTGTTTTTGTTAACCTAAACCCAACCCAAATCAAGGCCAAATAAAGGTATAATATCAATACAAACCCTAGTTCTAACAGTTTTATCAAGCACCAACAACAATGAACAGAGATTCATATGTTGAAATCGAAACAAAAATGGTCTCCGAGGGTTTGTCGAACAATCAGATAAAACACTTGGTTTCCAAAGGTTAAAAACATGTAAATAAGCATTTTGTATACCTTAGATGTTTGAAAATTTTGATAAAAACAAAGGGTTTTGAGAGTTGGAGTCGGTGAAAGAAAGTATGAGTGGTATGCGGGTATGGAGTGTTGGGGAAGATAAACAGTCCAGTGGGTTTGAAAAAAAAATGATATCTCTGAACACTAGGTCCCTTTATATACTCATGACTCGGCGAAACTTCCATCTCGATGAAACTTGACATTGGCTCGATGAAACTCATGATTGGGCTAGGGTGGGCTTGAACAGTAAGCCCATGACGAAAGTTAAAAGGGCCAGGAGAGTTTCGTCGTGAACTCGACGAAACATGGAGTTTCGTCGTGACCAAATTTAGTTTTGACCAAGTTTTACCAAGTTTGAAAACAGTTGACCTGATCATGGACTATCATCGACATAAAGGTGTTTCGTCGACCTTAGGGAGTTTCGTGAACACTTTTCCCAAAAATTTACCAAGTCTTTGAAATTTGCACACTGAACATATATTGTTTATTTGAACAGATTTTCATTTTGATTGAGTTTACCAAATGCAAGGACATTTTATGAAGTAGGTTTCAGGCTTTCGGCAGAAAACACCAAGTTTCAACTCTGGCTAATCAAAAATGAACTTTGCAAATTACACTAAACTAGAATTTAAAGTGTGGTAAACTAATCGACAAGCTATAAAAAGCAATAAACGACTGTACAAGAGCAATCTTTTGCGAGTTTCAAGGAAAAGGAATCATACCATACCAGCATACGGTCTTAGTCAACATGATTTTTGTTTCGGTTTAAAGCTTCGGATAAGTATACTACCTCGATTATCGGTATTGTTGTCCACATAAGCTCAAACTGATCAGATGTAATCATAATTAGGAGATACGATTTACGGTAAGGATTATACTTATAAGTCGGTGTTCATCCACTCACGACACATTCCCGTATCAAGGTATGCACGAGAGTTCATCTTACCGGTGAGTATACCGCTTATCATCTGTTTGACCGTATAAAAGAATGTGAGATACTCACTTATTTTTTATTGAAAACAAGCCCTATGTGATAGAATCACTTATTGATGAGGAACTTGATTTTCATATGCATGAGGGCACAGGAGCAAGTCCGTGAACAGGTCAGTACAATGTACAGCAAAGAGACGAACTTGACTCCTGGATAAATGTGATATATTATCACTTATTTGTTTGGACATGTGATTGTTGATCACTTATTGAGGTCGAATGCAATATATACACGTAGTATAGTATCATGGAAGATCTAGACTTCGTCTCCGCTATTTTTCGGTAAAAGATACAACCATGATACCCAGATGATAAGACAGCATAAAGACCGAATATCTCAGAACCTCGGCAATCTATCAAACGAAATTTTGGTACTAAGACCATATGCCAATGAATGGTTCCCACCTGACTTGAAGTCTGGTAGGTTTGTATCGTCCTGCACATTTTAATCTGATTGTGAGCCTACCGATACATCGTTAGTAGAGATACTTATCATTTCTCAATTTTTTTGTTTTACATTTTAGAACATGTTGACCGACCACACCAGTGAATATCATCATTTTCCTTTATCCAAGAAACTCATTTTTGGTTTTCTAACTTTTTTTTTTTGAATTTTTTTGCATTTCTATTTTTTTTTAATTTTTCAATTTTTCAAACATAAAGACAGAAAGTAAAGACATATTTTTGGGTTTTTGACTTTTTCAGATGTTTTTGTATTTTCTTGAAATTTTCTCCCCCTAAAATGCTAAAAGGTTACGAAATTGAAAATCTTTTTGTATTTTTTTAGAGTTTTTAAGAAAATATTTACAAAAACGATTAGCCAAAAAAGTTACCCGGGTATCACCTTAATGCCATTGACCAAAAGTAGATAATCAAACATGATTTATCAAAACCTTTTGTGAACAGGTCGGCACGTTGGTAATCAGTGTGGATTTTAACAACATCGATTAGTCTTTTGTCAAAACAATCACGTATGAAGTGATATTTAATTTCGATGTGTTTGGTCTTGGAATGCGGCACAGGATTTCTAGTGATCTGTAAGGTAGCATTATTATCAACAAAGATAGCAGTAGATAGGAATTCAAAACCGTAGTCGTGCATTTGTTATTGGATCTAAAGAACTTGGGAGTAACAACTAGAGGCAACAATGTATTCAGCTTCACAAGTAGATGTAGCAACACATGTTTGCTTCTTGCACTGCCACGTGACCAGTCAATTTCCTAAGAATTGACATCCCGCTGTAGTTGATTTCCCATCAATTTTGCTGCCAAGAAAATCAGAGTCACTGAACGCGATCAAGTCAAAGCTATCATCCCTAGGGTACCAAAGACCGGTGTCCGGGCAACCCTTCAAATAGCGGAAAATCCTTTTAACAGCTGCCAGATGTGAGGCCTTCGGGTTGGCTTGATATCTTGCGAGCAGGCGTGTTGGAAACATGATGTCGGGCCTCGAGGCTGTGAGATACATGAGAGATCCGATCATAGCGCGATAATATGAAGAGTTAATGCTTTCACCCTTCAAATCCGGAGTAATCCCGTGATTCTGA
Source organism: Helianthus annuus (assembly GCF_002127325.2). Lineage (NCBI taxonomy): Eukaryota > Viridiplantae > Streptophyta > Magnoliopsida > Asterales > Asteraceae > Helianthus > Helianthus annuus. The sequence continues at coordinate 10,363,066 of NC_035446.2, read as the reverse complement.
GGAAGTGGGATACCAATGGGCGTTGCATCAGACATCTGGAACCGGCTCAAGATGTCACCAACATATTTAGTCTGATGGATGAATATCCTAGACTCGGTTTGCTGAAATTGTAGGCCCAAGAAGATATTCGTTTCTCCCATTGCGGTCATCTTGATTTTTTCTTGCATCACACGCTCGAATTGCCTGCACAAAGAATCATTAGTTGAACCAAATATTATATCATCAACGTATACTTACGCCAACAGAAGATCTTCGTCTTGTTCTTTGATAAAGAGAGTGCAATCAATAAGGCCTCGCCGAAAACCATTCTCCAACAGATAATTTGATAAGGTTGCATACCAAGCTCGTGGTGCCTGATGTAAACTATAAAGAGCTTTGTTGAGCAACCAAACCCGATCTGGATGAATAGGATCTTCAAAACCCGAAGGTTGTTCGACGTACACCTCTTCATCAACCACACCGTGTAAGAGAGCACTTTTGACGTCCATCTGGTAGACTTTGAATCCTTTAAATGAAGCATAAGCTAGAAAGATCTGAATAGCTTCCAGACGTGCAACTGGTGCATAAACTTCATTGTAGTCAATGCCTTCGATTTGGCGAAATCTCTGAACAACCAGTCTCGCCTTGTTTCGAATAACTACTCCGCATTCGTCCTTCTTGCATTTGAAAACCCAACGTGTGCCAATTTTCTTGTAATTTTCCAGCCTTTCAACAAGCTTCCAAACACCTAGCTTTTGAAAGTGCTGCAGTTCGTCATGCATGTCTTCAACCCAAGAATTATCCTTTAAGGCTTCTTTCCAAGACTTCGGTTCTTCTTGTGAGACATAACACGCGAAGGACAAGTCATTTTGAAGACCAGATTCTCTAATGGCTGAATACAAACCAGCATTCTGGTTGTTTCTCAAATTACGTGTCTGCACACCGCTATGGACATCTCCAATAATATTCTGCTGCGGATGGGTATCATGAATTCTTGATTCAGGAACATCAGGGACACGAGTATTGATACCCAAATTGTTAAGATTAAGATCAACAACCAAATCCACACCGGGCATATGCGTAGAAGTGGATGCATTCCATTCAGCAGAGTCTACATTCTGCACATGAGTAGTTGCTTCAGAAGCACCTTGAACAGGAGCAACCAGAGCAGAAGTGCCTTCATTTGCATCATGGTATTCATCATCTTCCGATGACTCATTATAGTCAGCAGCATCTTCAAATACCTCATTTTGAATCATATTGTTATTAACCGAAGTAGAAGCTTGAGGGTCAACAACAATTGGTCGCACCAATGATGAGTCAACAGCGTTATCACTTTCCAATAACATTTGAGTAGTTGCAATGCTTCATCAAAGGTTGGAAGATTAAAGGAGTCGAATAGTCCATCATAATCGAACTTCCAAGGATCAGCCAGAGCTCTAACAAGATTAGTATACCTTTGAACCCTTACTTCACTCCATAGCTCAATCTTTTTGGTTGCCAGATTCCATACGCGAAAATTCGGAGTAGCATATCCAAGGAAGAAACCCTCGATAGCTTTCGCGCCAAACTTTCCATCAGGCTCAATCATAGTACATGGACCGCCAAAAGGTACTAGGTAAGAAAGATCCGGTTTCCTTTTCTGATAGAAGTTCGAAACACGTCTTGCCATGCATTTTAACTGTGAGAACTCTATTTAACGTGCAGCAAGCAGCCGATACAGCCTCCCCCAAGAACTGAACAGGAAGTTCTGACCCTACCAACATAGTTCTTGCAGTTTCAATTATCGTCTGATTCTTCTTCTCAACGACACCGTTTTTTTGTGGAGTGTAGCGAGAACTGTATTCATGAAGAATGCCCTTGGAAGTACAGAACCCATCCATTACACGGTTTTTGAACTCAGTTCCATTGTCGCTTCAGATCCTTTCCACTTTCAACGTTTACAAATTTTCAAGCATAGTAAGAAGATCCTTGAGGATTCCAGGAGTTTCACTCTTGTCTGCCATAAAAGCTACCCAAGAAAATCTAGAATAATCATCAGTAACCACTAGACAATAAGCATCGCCAAAGGTTGTCTTATGTTTCATAGGTCCAAGGAGGTCCATATGAAGACGTTCGAGAGGCATGCTAACAGTGTTGATTTTCTTAAGCGGGTGAGACTTCTTCGTTTGCTTCCCTTTCTGGCACGAAACACAGATATCTTGTAAATGAAAACTTCTCACAGGCACATCATTCACAAGGTTGTTTTTCACCAAATGATTCATTTTTCTTAAGTGAATGTGCCCCATTCGTCTGTGCCAAGATATAGACTCCTTCTCTATGGCTTTCGAGACAAAAGATGTTACTTGCGCAGATACCGTAATCGCTTGGCTCATATCAAGAATATAAATATCATTAACTCTTGGAGCCGATAACAGAATCCATTCTTTTGGAATTTTGAAACCAGGTTTCAGAACATAACAACCGGCATCATCAAAGTGCACGGTGAATTTCTTATCGAAGATCTGCGAAACACTCCGAAGATTGTGATCAATTTGTCAAATATAATTGATCTTATCGAGACATGCAACACCATTGGAGATTTTTCCTTCTCTAGTGATATATTCGCCTTTTTCTCCAGCAAATGCGACATAGCCTCCTCTAATGTTTTTCACATCATAAAGAAGTCGTAAGTCGCTTGTCATGTGCCTAGATGCTCCACTGTCAACAATCCAATGACTATTAACAGTTCCTCCTGGAACATCCTACACATTTCAGTCAACGATTAGTTGAGGATGAGGACCAAAGCCTTAGTGGTCTTGGGTCATCCCTGAGCATCACGAAATGTGATCTCAATTTCCAGATGGTTTTCAAAAACAGCACCTCCCCCTGAACTTTCACCCGTTTTAGGTTTCCAAGTTTGTTTTTGTTTACTGGTTTGATTCTTATGAAAAGATTTTGAAACTTCTGGTTTTAAAGATTATGATGAACTTGGTTCCCATTTAACAGATTTGACTTCAGATTTTAAAGCCTTTTCAACTGCCTTGACGTTTTGACGTCGTTGTTTTGTTTCTTGCTCTTTAACGGTTCGTTTATCATGTTTTGGTGAAACAGGACGACGTTGAGGGTGAACCTTTTCATGTGGTGCTTTCTCAACAAATTTCTCTTTGGGAGTATTACTACAATTTTTAATGATGTGTCCAAACTCCCCAGATTTAAAACACGTTTTCCTTTCAACAAACTTAGGAGAATCCGATCAACGAACAGATGTCGAACCTGTAGAACCTGAGGTACTTGCTTTTTTATGACACCCGTTTGTATGTTGAGTGTAATTGTTTTGACTGTTACGTTTTAAAATTTTGACTTGTTGCAAAAAATCGATGTTTGATTTGTTTTCAAAAGTCTCAATTTTATCACTACCCTTCGATGCTACGAATTTGACATTACTGCTTTTCTTCTGGTAACGAGTTCCTTTTGTTTCAAATTTTGATTGAGAAACGTTAGGCTTTTGAGCTCGCCTTTCTGGTTGTTTACCCTTAGAAGCAATAGGTTGTTGCTTTGTCGGTGATCTTTGGTTTCCAAATTGTTTTCTAATTTCTGATTTTGGAACAGGATCACATTGTGTTACAACAACTCCCGGAATTGTCTTTCCCAAAAACTTGCTTGTATTATCTTCAAAAACTTTATTAATTAAAGATGGATTGACATTTTTAATTGGAAAAACATTGTCTGAATAAATTTTAACATCTCCGACCAAAGTATACAACATGTTATTGCTCTTAACAGCAGACACACATTCCTTGTCATCCTTAACATCCTTGACAGGATTTATCACTTGTTTGGCAATAGGCTGCACAACAAGAGTAGGAGGATCACACAGAATGTAATTCTCAATTGGAATTTCTACTCCTTTCATCTTATCAAGTGATTCATCCTGGTCACTGACATCTGATTCATCATCAGACGAATCATAGTCCTCAATGATTGGAGTACTTTGATTCGTCAATGTTGAAGTGTCTATTCCTTCCGATGAGGTACTCGAGGAACTGTCCAATTTGAACCCTAAACCAGTAGTAAGTTCCTCATAATCAAGGCGCACACTGGGTTAAAAACGAGGCATTTCCTCTTCATCAGGCATTCGAGTATAGTTGTATCTCAAAGGGGGCAGACTCTTCTTATACCCAACGACTTTCTTGTTCCCTTTCAGTTGTTGAGCGTCTATGATGTGATCAAGCACATGTCGGGAGTTAGAATAACTCTCCAATTTGAGCTTGATTGCATCATGCTCGCATTTGGCAACGGCTAGTTATTATTACTAATTTCTTTGTTAAAAACAGTTTTAGTTAATTCGGAAACACTTTTCTTTAAAGTGTCAATTACATCTTTGAAATCCTTTTCATTTCGAGCTAACGCCATGTTTGCCTCTTTGCATTTAGGCAGCTCAATAACCAAACTTTGATTATGACTATGAATCTTTTCGGATTCCACTTTCAAATCTGCACACATATTACAAACACTAGGAGTAGGAGGATCAGAATTTACCTGACTTGTCGAGGCCGAGACATTTGCCATAAAGGCAGACTGATAAGAAAAAGATCCGTCTTCAGAAAATAACTTCTCCATTTCCTTTGATGCTACAGCAGCCTTCTTGATCAGAATAGATTTCTGACTGTTGATGCATATTTTGTCTATCGCCTTCGTCAATCCGAGTCGTAGTGAAAAGCCGGAAGGAATCAAGTGCATAATGTCATATTTAGTTAGAAATGGCAAGGTGGCAAACTTGTAATTAGTGTGAACTTTCATTAAATAGCCTTGACCATATAAATAGGGGATTATGTCACTAGTTGAGCAAGTTCTTGAAAGAGATTTTGATAGAAGATTTGGAGAAGACTTGGAGGAGAAGACTTTCTAGAGAGAGAAAGTAGAGAGAGAAAGTATCGTATTTGTGATTCTTGTACCGTACACGTCAAATTTAGCAATGGAATCACATTAGTAGTACGTTATCGTGTGTTCGGTCACGTTCGTTCACGGATTCCGCACGTGAAATGTTCGTTACGCAATCGAACGGTCGAAAAACCGGTCCTACACTGACACTTTAACTCCTCAGCTTCATTCAATAAGTCTTCAACATCAAAATTCACTTCTTCCTTCACATCAGATTCAGAATTATAACCAACCAAATTTGGGCTTTCTCCATCAGAACTCCCACTATAACCAGAACTATCATCACTCTCAGCGAACTATTCTCTGTGAACGTGCTTGATGTGATTGATGATCTTTGCATAACATGCAGTTCCTCCTCTTTCTTGATCACCATCCCCAAATTGTACAGACCAATTACACCCTTCATCAGCTTGAACGACTAATGCTCTGGTGGTGCTTGAAGGTCCAGCCTGGGTTTGATTGGTGGGGTTGTTCACAGCTACCATCCTTCTTTCACAGTTCTCTTGATTTGTGTTGGAAGTACTTGTCTGATTATGGAAGGGATTTTGATTGCCTTGTCTGCTCGGTCAGATACACTCACGTTTGAAGTGGCCCTTTTCTCCGCAATTAAAACATGTAACTGCATCCTTATCAAAACCGTACTTCGTATCCTTCTTGCTTTCCAAAGAAGTTCTTCCTGTTCGAGTCATATAATCTTTTGGCCTTCTAACATCACTCGCAAATGCCCACTTTATATCCATCAACTCTTTTTCATCACGGTCTATCTGTTGATAATCTTCATTTGTCAAATTAATGTTTCCAATTTGACCTGCGACCAATCCGCAGTACGCACTGACCATTGTATTAATAAGTTCCATATGTTACTTTCGATAGATTTGAAGTATCAAGTCTGACTGTGTTAGGATTTTTGGGGTTTTGGGGTTTTGGGGTGGAGGGTTGTTACTGTAACATGCTTGCTGTTGTTGTGGTTGGGCTTGTGGTGGGGGCGGAATATAAGCACTTGGATCAAATTGAGGTTGAGTATTGGAAACTTGAGGTGGAGGTTGGGGTTTAGGTAACCATGCACTTGCATCGCATTGAGGTTTTGAAAAAGCATGAGCTTGAGCAATAACATGCGCTGGCGGAAGATAGGCACTTGGATCGAAAACCGGTGGAGGAGCTGACTGTGGAAAGGGAAACAAGCTTGTATTGGACACACACGCCGTTTGCAGCTTAGGTTGCTGAACGGAACTGGAACTAGCCGCAGGATTAAAACCACTGACAACGTTCCACGTGTCCAATCTCAAAAAGTGTCTAGCTGATGAGAACCTCCACATACCGCTTGACGAAATTCGTGTTGATAAAACACTGCATTTTGTTGAGAAACCTGTGGAAATCTTGGATCATGAAGTCAAATGGCTTAAACGCAAGTGCATTCCTTTGGTTAAAGTTTGCTGGGAGTCTAAACGCGGACCTGAGTTTACTTGGGAATGTGAAGATCAAATGAAGGCGAAGTGTCCGCATCTGTTCTCAAAAGTTTCCTCTAAACAAATTTCGGGGCGAAATTTCCACAAGTAGGGGAGACTGTGACATATGTGCTTGTAATCATTGTAAACAATTCAGTTATCAATGAAATAAAGTTATTTGATCCCAATGTTTGTTTGTTTATGTTTGACATTTTTCATGTTTTGACTTTTATTCAATTTTAAACTCTATATCGCTTTCTAGAGAGTTATACGCAAACTGGCATGTAAACGTAATCAGTTTAACGCGACAAATACTCTGGAACATCAATATGCTTAACATACCTTAAATAACCTTTACATAACTTAGAAATAAGTTTTGAAGGCTTTGGTTTGGCAAAATCAAGTTTATTCGCTTATAGGGACTAAAATCGACAAACTGCGAAAGTACTTCAATTTAAACTGTAACAAACATTCCGGAACATGATCATAAGTTAAACACACCCTAAATATCCTTTACATAGCTTAGAAATAGGCTTTGAGGGGTTCGGTGTGCTAAAATAAACTTTATGCTCATTCAGGGACAAAAAGCGTCAAAAAGTGCATAAGTTTTCATTTTCGCGCATAACTTATGTTCTGAATACATCCGGACATCCAAAAATTTATGTAAGCATTAAAATATTTTATATTAGTGTTTGGCATGAGAAAAATCCATTCGTTGCGCAATTTGGATCGTTTTTCGCGCTTATGCGCATTTGGTCGTAATTAAGCAAATATCGCGATCGTACGACCAAACGAACCGACATCCGGCATATTTTTTAGCATGTTTCATGTCCACAATGTTTAGGCATCATTTTAGGGACTTAAGGTTGGCTAACGGGCCTTAAATATGTCGAAAATGAGCTTAAAACACATACAAGGACTAAAATTGTAAATCTGCAAACTTGTTGCTGATCTGTGCAGCCCAGGCGGGTCACGTAGCTCTTGTTGTATCCTTACGCGGGCCGTGTAAGCTGCCCAGGTGTGTAGAAAGTTGAGAACAGCTTGTTCCAGCTGTTCCACACACTTGCAAATGGTTTTATGGTTCCTATGGGCTGGTTGGGGGGCTCCAATGGTTTTATAAAACAGTGGGCTCGAGGTGTACGGCTGTGATTGAAGCTCGGTTAACGAGGAACGATCTTAACGGCTCTACCAAGTCTATAAATACCCCCCCCCCCCCCATGTCTTGCTCAAAACCCACATTTGAATCTGATTTTGGCTCTCTAAGTTGAAGTTTATACTTCATACTTGAGAGTAAATCGGATCAAATCTTGCGGGGACCTTCTGTAAGTCTTCCTTCGTTCTTTTTATTCATTTTTAGCGTTAAAGTGAACTGCGTTTGACTTTCTGCATTGACCAGTTTATGGTCAATGCGAAGTTCGTTTGAACTTCATAACGTGAGCGTAATCACGATGGTTATAGTCCCTAGTGACTATACCTACTGATTACCACGTTATCTAGGCTCAGTGACGAGTCGTAGTTTCGGCCAAAATGCGTATTCTTGCGTATTTTTTAACCAAACTACTCTTGGGTATCAGGGCCCTTTGTCTTGATACCAAACCTGTTTTCAAACCTCGTTAAACATGTTTCGACATGTTTAACTCGTCACTTTTAGATTTGTGCTTGTCTAGGGTCGTAAAGGTAAGCGATCTAAACAATCGCTTATACTTTCGAACCCGACCCATTTTGGCCGATCATTAGGATCCGACCAAACACTTTAGGTGACCATAGTTGTATAGGGAATAAGCTTCCGAGGTTATACCATATGGTCACATCATTTAAGTAGTTGTATGATAAGTGATTTATATGCCTTAGGAAAATTACCAAAATGCCCGTTTTGCGCCAAAATTCATTTTTAGCATGTGTAACGTAATTTTTGACATTTAAACTGATTTAGCAACAATATTAAACATGTTAAGGCATATTTTACTTGTCATAGGACTAGTTAGGCAATCTGAACGCGTTTTACGTGAACGACGCGTTAATGTAGCATAAGCTACCTAAACTGGTCGTAAATGTCAAAAGCACTTAGGATAGGTTTCGTTTTAGTACGTAGGCTTTGTTAAACCATATTACATCAGTTCTTACACTTATTTGGTTTACGAACCCTCGTAATATCCGATCCTCCGAATAGGTCCGTTTATTAATGTAGATACCTATATTAGGTGTCGTTTGAATCCGTGATCTTCTAGCTTTGCTTGGTGAATATCTAAAGTCTATTGAGCAATCTCAGGTGAGTACATAGACCCCTCTTTTATTGTTTTTCAAACATTTTGGGGTGAAACACATGTGCCTACTTGTTACTTTCGTGCTTTCCTGATTTCACATCATATACTTGCTATATTCATTAGTACACTTATAGTACATGATTTCATTTGCATTGTTTTGCTATGTATGTTAACTTAGCATGCTAGCACATTGATTTACATTACAATTGTTTTGCTATATATGTTTACTTGGAATATTAGCACATTGTTTATTTTCTGCTATGTATGTTGACTGAGCATGCTAGCACATTGATTTACATGACTTTTCTACTTTGTATGTTAACTTAGCATACATAGTACATTGTTTTCACATAACATGTTTACATATGGTATGACATTTGGTTTGTACAAATGGGACTTAAATACGTTCATTAACATTAGCTACGTCGCTCGGTAATAAGTAATGGTACCATAGGACTTGACAAATCCCGTTCCTGACATCCTAGGTTTGTTTGGATGAAAGGAATGACTGAATCTGAAAACATTTCTTTTGATAACCTTTACTTAAGGTTATCCGACTGTCTCAAGGCTTGAATGTATGTATTTAACTTACCGCATAAGTGTTTGTATCAGTAAAACATGCATTTACTTTGCAAAACACAACTTTTTGATATATTCAAAACACTTAGTTTTATACATTCTTACATTTGGTTTAAGTGATTACACTTTACTTACCATACATAACATTTGTTACACATTACATGACTACATTTTGATTTTTGACATTTGATATGGTTTATACAAGAATATTTGACAATTGCTTTAAACATGAACATTATACTTTGGTGGTTTGTTTAAGTGACTTAAGTAACGAGACGTGTGAAGTATGATACAAGCATGGTGGATACGCCGCTGGTACTTCCTATATATAAGTTATTGTATTATATTACTTGTCGTAGCGTTATTTAAATCATTCAATTTGGACTTATACATTTTTACGTAAATCACATATTTTTCACAAGACTTTGTTTACAAAACAGTTTGTTTTATACAACTTATTTTACTTGGTTATTCATTTAACCATACATTATTCTTTTAAATATACATATCATCCGATTTAATATCGCTTTTCAAATGATTTATAAAAGAAAACACTTAACAAGATTCATGACAAATTTTTATTAAACATTTTCTTAAACTTAAGTCATGAATCCTATTTTCACAAAACCTATGTATCTCACAGGCATTTTTATGCTGACGTACCTATTTTCACATGTGTTTTCAGGAGCTGTTGCTTAGGATGATCGTGACACTAGGGCGGACCTGTGCCTTAGAGACTTAAAATGAAGATATAATTAGTTTAATTATGTGATGTACATTTTGGTTATTGTTTTAAGACAATGTATTCCACCTTTGGTTTATGAATAAAATGTAATTTTAATTACCATGGTTGTGGAACAATAATTCTGTTACAACACTCCCCGACGTTTCCACCACGATTTGATGTTTTACGTGGTCGGGGTGTGACAGAAGAGTTGGTATCAGAGCCAATGGTTATAGGGAATTAGGTTATTAGTAATGCTTTGACCTAGACTATAACCTTTCTAGGACCCCAACACAAGTTGTCTTGTGTTTAGATCTTAAAACATGCACTTCACCTATCCTTAGGTGATCACCAAAACGAGAACCCAATTTTCTAAAACGATTTTTGAAAAACAAGCTTCTGTTTTTAAATGATTTATTATATGGTTTTGACCCTTTTTTTTTCAAATTGATTTTGGAAATTTAATCATCCATTTTTGAATGATTCTTTTAGCCTTGTGCCTTCCAAGTTTTCAAAATCTCGTCAAAGTTTTGGGTTCTAAATAGTGTGAACACATGCAAACTGGAAGGGTGAATGCCTGTACCCTGGGTTTTCTGTCTAAGGCTAGAGTGTTCGTACAAATCCACATAATCGGACCAGTCACTCTTACCTGGGAACTCTTGGGGTGAGTGTTCACTTATAGGCGAGCATGTCTTCGCTATGCATTATTTTTGGACCCATTTACTTTGATTAGTCATTGTGTGTCGTTTGTTTGCTTTGTGATACGGACGAATGACCACCATCTTTTCTTTTGTTGATTTTGTTACATCTCATTCTTTTCATCTAATCATCTCACTCGTTTCCTCTCATGTTTCCTCTTTTTAGCATGCCACCTCGACGTGAAAACCCGTTATCTAATGCCGAAATGGTAGATATTATGGCGCAGCACATGGCTGTCGTACTCCCAAACATTATAGCACAGGTGAACCAGGCCAACAATAATCTAAATGCTCCTTGTAACTTCAAGAGTTTTAATTCCGCTAAACCACTCAAGTTCAGTGGTTCTGAAGGGGCAACTGGGCTCCTTCAATGGTTCGAGAGCATCGAGAGTACATTCCGCCACGTTCTGTGTCCTGAGAATCGGAAGGTCGAGTTTGCTTCAAGCGTATTTCAGAAGAGGGCGCTTACATGGTGGAACGGGGTTATGAGAGACCGTGGTGCAGAAGTTGCTCTAGCACAAACATGGACTGAACTTAGAACTCTTATAATGAGGGAGTTTTGCCCTCGTCATGAACTGCGAGCCTTGGAAAGGAAGTTTGATGACTTGAAACAAGATAGTGGCGAGCACCGGGCGTATACTGATAGATATGAGGAGCTGAGTTTGTTATGCCCAACAATGGTTACCCCACTCGAGAAGGCTATCGAAAGGTATATCGATGGCCTACCTGACTCCAATCAAGACATCGTTACTGGTAGTAATCCTACCACAGTCCGTCAGGCGATCAAGCTATCTGCGACGTTGACTGAGTCGCAGATTCGAAAGGGTAAGCTGTACAAAAAGGGTGACAAGAAAGGTAAGAAGCAGGCATCTGACAAAGGGGATAGCAAGAAAGGTAAAAACAAGAAGGGTAAGGATTCGGGTTCTGTAAAGGGTTCTAGGAAGCGGAAGGCTTCCCAAAACTACGCCGTTACTGCATAGGCTCAAGCTGCACCAAATCAGCCTGCGCAACCACACGCCAAGAGACCTTATCTTGGCAATGTACCTTTGTGCAACAGGTGTAACGGCCATCATCAGCCACACCTCCAGTGTAGTCAATGCACTAACTGTGGAAGACCTGGTCATCTTGCTGCCACCTGCTGCATTCCTGCTAATCAAAATCGGGCAGTTCAGAACCCGTCTCAACAAGTTGCTCAGCCTCTTGCTCAGCAACTGTGGGGATTTGACCCACTACCGTAATCAATGTCCAAGATTGGTGAATGCGAATCCGAATCAGGCTCAGGCTCGTGGGAGAGCTTTTAACATGAATGTTGTGGAGGCGCAAGCAGACAATGAAGTGGTTAACGGTACGTTCCTTGTTAATAATCAACCTGCATCTGTTCTTTTTGATTGAGGGGCCGATAAGAGTTTTGTGTCATTATCTTTTGAGCCATTGCCTCACGTGTGTAGAACGAAACTAGGTAAGCCTTTGACAGTAGAAGTTGCTAGTGGAGAACCCGTTGTTCTTGATTCTGTTCTTCGCAACTGCCAGTTGAACCTAAGCGACCATCTTTTTCCTATTGACCTCACGCCAATGCGACTTGGAAGCTTCGACGTTATAGTGGGTATGGATTGGTTAGCCAAGCATCACGCAGAGGTAGTTTGTTTTGAGAAGCTCTTTCATGTGCCACTCTCGTCAGGTGAGATTCTACAGGTTCGTGGTGAGAAATCTAATAGTAGCCTCAAGCTTATATCTTGTTGTCAAGCTCAGAAGTATCTGCGAATGAATTATGTGGCCTTCTTGGCACATGTTACAGCAGATAAGGGCACATGTTACAGCAGATAAGGGCAAAGGTAAGTCTATTCAAGAGTTACCTGGTCTACCCCCAGCACGCCAAGTCGAGTTCCGTATTGATCTCGTACCTTGTGCAAATCCAATTGCCAGATCTCCATATCGTCTTGCACCGTCTGAGATGCAAGAGTTGTCTAAGCAGCTTCAGGAGCTTTCTGACAAAGGTTTTATCCGTCCGAGCTTTTCCCTTGGGGTGGTCCCGTTCTTTTTGTCAAGATGAAGGATGGATCTTTCAGGATGTGTATCGATTATCGTGAGCTGAATAAGCTTACCATCAAGAATCGATATCCCCTACCTCGCATTGATGATCTCTTTGACCATTTACAGGGTGCTACTTGCTTTTCGAAGATAGACCTTCATTCTGGGTATCATCAACTTCGTGTGCATGAGGAAGATATTCCCAAGACAACATTCCGCTCTCGATATGGGCATTATGAGTTCACAGTCATGCCATTCGGTTTGATTAATGCTCCTGCTGTTTTCATGGACTTAATGAATAGGTTCTGCAAGCCTTATTTAGATAAGTTCATCATCGTTTTTATTGATGTCATCTTGATTTATTCTAAGACGCAAGTTGATCATGAGCAACATCTTCGTCTTACTCTGGAACTCCTAAAGAAAGAGCAACTTTTCGCCAAATTCTCAAAGTGCGAATTTTGGCTTAAGGAAGTTCAATTTTTGAGACATATTGTCAACGAACAAGGTATTCATGTAGATCCCTCCAAGATCAGTGCGATTAAGGATTGGGATACGCCTACTACTCCGACTGAGGTTCGTTCTTTTCTTGTTCTTGCGGGTTATTACAGCCGCTTCATTGAGAACTTCTCGAAGATTGCAGTTCCTCTGACTGCTCTAACTCAGAAGAATAAACCCTTTGAATGGGGTTCTAAATAAGAAGAAGCGTTTCAGACTTTGAAGCAGAAGCTTTGTGATGCGCCTATTCTATCTTTGCCCGAGCATAATGATGATTTTGTCGTTTATTGTGATGCATCGAAATTGGGTCTTGGATGTGTTCTGATGCAAAGGAACAAAGTCATAGCCTACGCATCAAGACAGTTGAAGGTGCATGAGAAAAACTACACCACTCATGATCTTGAGTTGGGTGCAGTTGTCTTCGCTCTCAAAATCTGGAGACACTATTTGTATGGCATAAAATGCGTGGTTTTCACTAACCACAAAAGTCTCCAGCATATCTTCAATCAGAAAGAACTCAACATGAGGTAAAGACGTTGGGTTGAACTCCTAAACGACTATGACTGCGAAATTCGCTACCATCCTGGTAAAGCGAATGTCGTGGCTGACGCATTGAGTCATAAGGAACCTACTAAGCTTCATTGTGTTCGTGTTCAATCTGATATTCAAGCTCGATCTAATGTCCAAGCACGCATCTCTCAGGCTCAAGATGCTTGTGCTTCACAAGACTTGATGGGTAAGGAATTACCCTGTCACATTAAGCCTTATCTTGTGCTGAATGAAGATGGATCGTATTATTTCATGGGCCGTTTGTGGGTCCCAAGCCAAGATGATCTTCGCACCTTGCTTATGGATGAAGCCCATAAGTCTCGTTACTCTATTCATCCTGGCTCAGATAAAATGTATAAGGATCTTCGTACTCAGTATTGGTGGCCTGGTATGAAGAAAGAAATAGCCTTATACGTTTCAAGATGCCTTACTTGTCTTAAGGTTAAGGCTGAGCATCAACATCCTTCTAGTTTATTGGAGCAACCAGAGATCCCAGTTTGGAAATGGGAAAACATTGCTATGGATCTCATTACTAAACTTCCGCGCACTAAGAAAGGTCATGATGTCATCTGGGTAGTTGTTGATGGTCTTACTAAGTTAGCGCATTTCTTGCCAATCCGTGAGGATTTTTCTACTGAAAAACTTGCCAAAATCTATGTGGATGAAATTGTATCTCGACATGGTGTTCCTTTAAACATTATTTCTGACAGAGATGCTCGCTTCTCGTCTCGTTTTTGGAGAACCATGCAATCTGCCATGGGGACCCAACTTAATCTGTGCACAGCTTATCATCCACAAACTGATGGCCAAACTGAAAGAACAATCCAGACTTTGGAGGATATGCTTAGAGCTTGTGTGGTCGATTTTGGTGGTAGTTGGGATTCACATCTTCCATTGATTGAATTTTCCTACAACAACAGTTATCACTCCAGCATCAACATGGCTCCTTTCGAGGCTCTCTATGGTCGAAAATGTCGTTCACCAGTCTGCTGGAATGAGATAGGTGAGGCTCAGCTTACTAGACCTGACCTCATTCTAGAGATAACTGATAAGGTTAAGAAAGTTCGTGATAACCTACAGACAGCTCGAAGCCGTCAAAAGAGTTACGCGGACCGATGACGTAAGCCCTTGGAATTTCAAGTCGGTGATCGTGTATTACTTAAGGTCTCACCTTGGAAATGTGTGATCAGATTTGGAAAGACAGGAAAACTTGAACCTAGATATGTTGGACCATTCAAGATCGTCAAAAGAATCGGTAAGGTAGCCTACAGACTTAAGTTACCTCCTGAACTAGGAAACATTCATCCAACCTTCCACGTGTCCAATCTCAAAAAGTGTCTAGCTGCATTTTGTGTTGATAAAACACTGCATTTTGTTGAGAAACCTGTGGAAATCTTGGATCGTGAAGTCAAATGGCTTAAACGCGCATTCCTTTGGTTAAAGTTTGCTGGGAGTCTAAACGCGGACCTGAGTTTACTTGGGAACGTGAAGATCAAATGAAGGCGAAGTATCCGCATCTGTTCTCACGAGTTTCCTCTAAACAAATTTCGTGACGAAATTTCCACAAGTAGGGGAGACTGTGACATCTGTGCTTGTAATCATTGTAAACAATTCAGTTATCAATGAAATAAAGTTATTTGATCCCAATGTTTGTTTGTTTATATTTGACATTTTTCATGTTTTGACTTTTATTCAATTTTAAACTCTATATCGCTTTCTAGAAAGTTATACGCAAACTGGTGCGTAAACGTAATCGGTTTAACGCGACAAATACTCCGGAACATCACTTTGTTTTGTACATTCTTACATTTTGTTTAAGTGATTACACTTTACTTACCATACATAACATTTGTTACACATTACATGACTACATTTTGACTTTTAACATTTGATATGGTGTATACAAGAATATTTGACAATTGCTTTAAACATGAACATTATACTTTGGTGGTTTGTTTAGGTGACTTAAGTAACGAGACGTGTGTAGTATGATACAAGCATGGTGGATACGCCGCTGGTACTTCCTATATATAAGTGCTTGTATTATATTACTTGTGGTAGTGTTATTTAAATCATTCAATTTGGACTTATACATTTTTACGTAAATAACATATTTTTCAGAAGACTTTGTTTACAAAACAGTTTGTTTTATACAACTTATTTTACTTGGTTATTCATTTAACCATACATTATTCTTTTAAATATACATATCATCTGATTTAATATCGCTTTTTAAATGATTTATAAAAGAAAACACACTTAACAAGATTCATGACAAATTTTTATTAAACATTTTCTTAAACTTAAGTCATGAATCCTATTTTCACAAAACCTATGTATATCACAGGCATTTTTATGCTGATGTACCTATTTTCACATGTGTTTTCAGGAAGCTGTTGCTTAGGATGATCGTGACACTAGGGCGGACCTGTGCCTTAGAGACTTAAAATGAAGATAGAATTAGTTTAATTATGTGATGTACATTTTGGTTCTTGTTTTAAGACAATGTATTCCACCTTTGGTTTATGAATAAAATGTAATTTTATATACCATGGTTGTGGAATAATAATTCTGTTACAGCACTCCCTGACGTTTCCGACACGATTTGATGTTTTACGTGCTTAGGGTGTGACAGACTATGTGTAAACTGCAACCTGTTTGTTTGTTTATCTAATGCACTTGATTTACAGATGGCCGAATAACAACAAAATCAAGGGGCACAACCTGTTGCTGCAGCCGCCCTAGCTGTTCCTGTTAGGCACTTTGTTCCAAAACATAATCAGATCGCTATTCTGGATGAAGCAGTTCAAGGTGCCGCATATTATGCTCTAGTCGTGCACTTTTTATGGCGTTCAAGAATATCTTATGCGATTTCAAAGGACGTGCAGCTAGTGACCACGTACATAGATGATTTTTGGCAGTCGCAATACCAGTTGATAACACTATTGAAGCGACAATTAATGGAAACCAAATTGTCATTACTGAAAATGTCATCCGTGCAGCGTTACGGTTCGGTGATCTAGACCATGGTAAAACATGTTATTCAAGGCCTATTCGCGAGCGAGCAGCTAGAGTGTTTGGTTACGTCGGCCAGTTTCCTTCAAAACAGCTTGTAAAAGGAATGATTATCGGTCTGTGGCGGCACTTCTTACATGTGTTGATGCAGTGTCTAGCTCCGCGAAAATCAGGGATGGATAGCATGGGTCATAGTCTTCTTTTAGACATGATTGGTCTCACTTTCAATCAACCGTTCAACTTTTCATTCATGATTCTTCAATCGTTTCAGTCACAGCTTGGTTATTGTGCAAATAATAAACGGCTTCAGTTGCTATATC
Source organism: Helianthus annuus (assembly GCF_002127325.2). NCBI lineage: Eukaryota > Viridiplantae > Streptophyta > Magnoliopsida > Asterales > Asteraceae > Helianthus > Helianthus annuus. The sequence goes on along the minus strand of NC_035446.2, from coordinate 10,346,047 downwards.
CACGTTTTCTGACATTGGTTTTCCATCATCTACTTCCGAATCTCCCATTTGGTGATCATTTGCCAGAAATTATAAAGAAACAGTTGACGCCATTGTTCTTCATGTTGTTCATCTGTTGATTGGTGCTATGGTACAGGAAGACGGATACAGTCCGGAATCTGACTAGACATGGATTAACATCAGAAATGGTGTTGCTCAGTTGATGCTGATGTTGATGTTGTTGTCCTACACCAGCCTGCAGTGGTTGTTTAGCCTCAGGTTGATTGTCAACAACCTCCGCCTATCGTGCATGAACCTGTTATTGAAGGGTCGGTAGTTGGAGTTCGTGGTAGAGAAGATGTCTCTGTTAGTTAACCGATAGATGTGGTTCCTTCTTCTAGTGGGATGGTTGATCTGGTTATGGGTGATAGAGTTGATATGTTTTTGGAGCAAACTTTTACAAGTATCGGTACTTCTGTGCCAATCGGTTTGGCTGAAACGGATCCAGTTATTATTGCCTTGGATGCAGCTCTTGAAATTGAATCTTCTTCTAAAATTTTGGATAAAGAAAAGGGGTAGTTGTAGAAAGTGCTGAAGATACATTTGACGATACATTGACTCCGGATGAGTATTTGGAGTTGGTTCGTAAAGATATGCTCAACAAGATCTCCCAGTCTGACAAAGAGATGCTTGACTTGTTCCGAGCAACAGTTGCCTCTCTCGATCCCTCTTCCGGTTGGGGTTTACATCTAGCCTCTTGGAACAAAGACTTAAACAATCTTTTGCCGGACACTGCTGCTGCTGTCAGTTTCTCACTACCTGCTAGGGTTTATAAACGAAGAAAAGTCATCAGTAGTTCTAGTTCTTCTATTCAGACTTCGAGTTCTCTTCCAGTTGTGACTGCAGCTGTTCTAGTTGAATCCACATGTGTTGCTTCCTCCAAAGCTGCTTTACCTCCAGTTTCATCCCCTCCTATTCCTTCTGCACCTCTATTTAGCTTGCTTCGCACTTCTGTTAGTTCTAGTAATATGTTTACTGTTTCAGAAAGTTTAAGTTTGCCGCCGTTGCCGTCAGATTTTTTTAGCAGGCCGCAGGTCACTCAACATCCTTCAGGTCCTCAAATGATTATACGAACTTTAGCAACGGGTGCAGCCTCGTCTAGTGGTGGTCACCTGAAAACTGCTTTCAGTTCTCGACCTCCCACTTCTGCTTCGAGACCTCGAGGTACAGCCAGTGGTAATGGTGCACAGAGCTTTCCTGAATCCGTCCGTCAACAGTTTGCGGATGTCCATTCAGTTATGAAGGAACATCGGGATCTGATCCAGCTTCACAGGAGAGAGATTGCTTATTGGAAACGGAAAGATGACTTGAAGTCTCAGCAGATAACTCATTTGTTTAGTCTGACAAAGGAACAAGGCTCTCAGTTACATCAGCTCATTAGAAAGGATGCTGCTACAACGACCAAACATGAGAATCAAGTTAAAGCTACTTATCAGCTACATTAGATCATTATGGATCTTGTTGAGCTCCTCACTGCTCAGGGGAAGAGTTCAACTCTGCAAGTGCAAGCTCAATGCAAGATTGATGAGCTCAAGAAAATTTGTGATGATTTGGATAAAGACAAGGATCTCGAAGCTGCTAGGCAGGGGGAGCAGCCAAGGAGCTCACAAGGTTCTGAAGTTGCTACCATTGCTCAGGTTGAGGGGGAGTCTGGTTCAGGAGCTATGGGTGGACAAGAAATGGGTCCTTCTGCTGATGATTCTGGTTCTCTTTCTGATCCTGATGATCAGGATTTTTCTACTGATGTGATTCTGGATGAGGGTGAGGTTCTGATTGGTCAAGTGGAAGAGTGGAGGACAGATGATGAGATTGCAGATAAGTATGCTTATGTTGAAACTTGTAAGGGAAAGAATATTGAGTATGACTCCGTGGGTGTGAATATGAATGATCTAAGAAGCTATGTTTTTGGAGATGCTCCTCCTAACGAAATTACTGATCCCATACAAATTCCCGAAGAGATCCGTTTGGCATCTCACAAATGGTTCAAATCTCTTCCTGATCAGACTCAAAAGAAGAGGTATGTGAACAAAAAAGGGGAATACACGGGTCAGATAATAAGTTGGGATTTCGACGAACAACATAGTATGGTTATGATCAAATGAACGACGGGGTTCAATATTTCACGTCGTGGGCCAAATTCTTGCAATCCTTACCTGCGCGTGATCTTCATCACCTGGCACAGTTGGATTTAAACAACCATACCAATGTAGCCAGCATTAGAGGTTTAATTCCTTATCTGGTAGCTGAAAGCCGTGAAAGCAAGTGGAAGACTTTCAAACCTGCAGTCGGCCGAGCCATCAAAACCAGAGATAAGTTCACTGGTAAACAGGTTTTGAAGATGGTTTACCCACCAGCCAGATGCCTACGTAAAATTCCTTTGCGCAAGTTTGATCTTGACAAGATTCAGGGAATTGGGGATTGGTATTACCATGGAAAAACAGGCGAAGCAGTTATAACAAAAAAGAAGCTGACTGAAGAGATCCTTCGGATTTTGGATCCAGTTTGGCTCGTGAATCTTAAGATGGAACATCTGAAGGTTCTTCGTCGTCTGCCTCTGCGCTACAATAAAGAAGATCATCCTTTGGCAGTTCATTTCATCAAGGTAGTGCAGTTCTGTGTGAAGAATCAAGTTTGTGCAGGCAGCGATTACTCGAAGCGTTAACAAAGAGAAGATCTTGAGCTTTACATTGAAGATCCGCACTGATCAAGGGGGAGTCTGTAAATACACTTTGTGTGATAAGTGCAGGCTCTCAAATCTTTAAGGGTTTTGTATGTAAATTGTTAAAAGAGTATGTATGGTCCAAAAATACTTGTTCTCTTAAGTCATGACCTAGTTATTTAGGGTTTTGGTTTGGTCAGGACTTAGGGATTTTCCCCAGTCCGAATTTTGGTGGATTGTTTAGTCAGGGTTTATTTTGTCTTGGGCTTTGGGCCCATGTCCTGACTTTAGTCGTCAGGACTTCCAATTGTATATAAAATCTCAGTGATATGTTATACACGGCCATTTCTTTTGTGGAAAGTTTGTTCTTCAAGAAACCCTAATCATTGTCATTGTGTGTGAACTGACGGTTACTGTGTGTGACGTCATTCATCATTTTTATCATTCTTGTTCTACACTTTCTTGATCCAATACCATAAAGTAGTGATTGCTAGGTGGATTCCGCACACCTGGTGATTGTTGCTGAGTGAGATCCTTGGGTAGGAGTCCTTACAAAATCTACTATATAAGGGAATAAGTTACTAATTCTCATAACATTCTAGAATACATTTACCTCACAATTCACACACACTCCATAGATTATCTCTCTAGAAACCCCAAACCCTATATTTCCAATCCCTTTGTAATCAAACGTGTTCGTGTTAATTGAAAAGAAACCAGTTTAAATTAGACCGTTGTGCTTTCATTTGATAGATTGATTAGTGGATTCCACACACTAATGGATTGGTACAGGTTGAATTTATGGCGCCGGTGTTTGTGAAGATCAAAATATGATCCTACAAATTGGTATTGTGTTCCGGTATTGATTGCCTCGAGCGCCTGACATATACAAACAATTGCTTTGTCTTGTTCTTTGATTGCACAATTCGCTAAATAGTGTCTATAGCAGTGAAAATGGTAACATTGTCTCTGGTTCAATTGTATTCACATCGATTTTCTTGGTCGTTCATCATTGCAGTGTTGGTAGGAAAGCGTTATGAATACTGAGAGTTTTTTTTTTTTTTTTGTTTCTTGGATGGTGTTTAGCCTTAGGGTGGAGTTTATGAATACTCTAATACCAGTGTATTGTATTTGGAATCAAGGACAAGACACGTACACACTACAAGAAATAGGCACCTTTAGCGACGACACGTGTCGCCGCTAAAAGTCCTTTCTGTCGTCGCTAAAGGGTCGCCGCTATAGATCGGCCGCTATTGGTCCCCTGTCGTCGCTAAAAAGAGCCTGTCGTCGCTATTGTGACTGACTTTTAGCGGCGACATTTGTGACTTTTAGGGGCGACATATGTCGCCACTAAAAGTAAAAAAAAAAAGAAAAAAAAATAATTCACTGCTATTTACATTGTTACCCACATACAATTACATGCACAATTTTTTTAATTTTTCCTAAGCATACATGGACCAAAACGTTCACAAGTATAAGTATACAAAGAATTAAACAGTAATTCACATTTAAACAACCAAAAATTACATAGCAGTTTGTTTATATCACCATATTAAAACAGTAGTAACTAGTGCTTTCAACTCGCGTGTTGTGGCGGGGATGACAAACATTTGTAGTTTGACCTTGTATGAGCTAAACTACAATTTGATTCGCGGACCTGTTATGTATCGAAAAGCACCTGCCGCAACTTAACTTGTCGGAAGATGGTAATTCGGGCCTCTCTTCATATTCTGAAAAATGTATTAAGTTAGTAATATGCAACAAATTTATTGTAATCTATGTCAGCATTTAAGTTACTAATGAGTTATTACTCATATTTAGTTCTTACCAAAGAAAAATCAATTGCTGGGAACATGGATTTGTATTCACTTATACTTCTCCTCCGATCACAAGGATGAATGCCCTATGCGAATTGCAAAATGTGAGTTCAACAACATATAAATAGTGGGCTGGTTAACGGCTCAAAAGAGGTATAGTTTTTGGTATCTTTGTGCTAGATATTACAAGTGACGTACCATATCCTCTTGACAAAGCTCCACAGCAATGAAGGGAGGACAATTTAGGCTTGAAATTGCAGGACGATTACTGTTGCCCATATTTTCTGCCATCAGTGGAGGCACATCAATCCCAACAGCAGTAGCTTCACCTCCAAAAGCACCAACTGCTGTTTGCATAGTCCTACAAGCATATATAGTGAATTAATCTTAGAGGTGGCAGCTGTGTAATGTGTTAAAACGGGTTCAGATGTAACCTTTTTTTCTCCAGTTTCTAAAATCTTAGTTAATAATTAATTATCTTTACAGAAACAGTTACAATGATAATGTACATCTTTTAATAAAAAATACAACAGGTTGCCTGCCATATAAATAGATTTTAGGCGACTTTCATCCAGTTTAACATGTTCCTCTTTTTGCTAATCTGATTAATTTAACCTGTAATAGGTCCAAATTCTCCTAAAAGAGATAATATATCATGACTTGGATCATAAAAAATAAACCTCATTCTCAATCACATCAAAAAGATAGGGAGGAAGTACCTGAGCAAAGGTGAAACGACCACCAATTCGATATTTTTGATAAGTCTAGACCGATGAACATGCTTCCGAAGATTATCTACCTGTTGGACATATCAAAGTCTCAATATGGAGGTTTCACGGATAAAGCTTAACCAAATTTTAACCCAAATTTTAACCAATTTACATAAATAGGAAAACCAAAACAATAAAACAGAAGAAAAGGAAGGTACCTGGTGCAGCGGACGAGGTGCGGCGCGCGAGCGGCTGAGGTGGTAAGTTGACTCCGAAGGCTGCAAGTCGTGGCGGCGAGCGAGCCTCTGTGGTCGGGTTGAATCAATCTGGCAGCGCCGTGGGGTTTGGGGTGTTCATAAAACTCGAATGGCATTGAAAATCAAAGGTAGTGCATATATTCAATTATTCCAGGAGAAAAATGTATGTAAACAATACTTTACACATATGTAAAAACCTTAGAATCGAGCAAAATGTATGTAAACAATACTTTACACATATGTAAAAACCTTAGAATCAAATGGCATTGAAAATCAAAGGTAGTGCATATATTCAATTATTCCAGGAGCAAAATTTGAAAAATCTAGAAAAAGAAACTATACTGACCTTTTAAATATTACAAAATACAGATATATCATTTCAAATTGTCGTACCAATTGCTACTAGGGGTGTTCATAAAACTCGCGGGTCGAGACGTGCTCGAAGTTCGCTCGAAAAAGTTCGGAAAAGCTCGATTCAAAATCGACTCAGTTTTAAATGAGCTGGCTCGGCTCGGCTCGGTTCGGTTTGTAAACACACCTTCCACATATCTAACTTGATTGTTTAAAAAACACAAGCCAAAACCGAGCGAGCCGAGCCAGCTCGAATTTTATACGAGTCGAGCCCGAGCTCAAATTTTTGGCTCGACTAATGATTTCGAGCCGAGCCGAGATGGCTCGTTTGAAGTTCAACCGAGGTCGAGCTGGCCCTGGCTTGGCTCGACTCGGCTCGTTTACAGCTCTAATTGCTACGTGGTTGGTGTAAATATGACAGGTTGAATTAATATAGGCTACATGTTTTACCAGTAGATCTATTCAGTTTAGCCATGAGTCAAACATCCATCTATACCATGAGTATAGCTCAGTTATCTCTAGAAAACATACTATTGAATTCAAAAGTAAATCCGGTTTTTTATCCCAAAAAAAACATCATAAAGGGAGCTTCTCACACATGGAGATCCTATCTGTGCTCTTTTTTGCCACTTAGTTTTTAAGAACAATAAACCAAAGTCAATAATAAACCTTAAAACGTTCCAGCAAGCATCTAAACAACTAAGCAAACTCAAACCTGCCCCAAAAAACAATTAACCAAAGTCAAACCGAGACCCACTCAGGCCACCATATCAGCACTGCCCTCTCATAATCTCGACATCCCCTCTCTCAGCCCTGCCCATAACACTATTATACTTTGGAATCCGTTCAATATAGCAAAAAAAACTGTACATCAAAACTTGCATAATCCGTTCAAAAACAACATACATAATCCGTACAAAACTTGCAGACAGCATTACTTACACCCTAAATCATCAAAATCAAGAACAGAATCCAATATATCACCCCATATTTTTGCTCTATACTTAATCCATAAAACCAACAGAACCCTAATGTGTTCAATTACCACATAAATAGTAAAACCAAATCAATAAAACTGAAGAAAAGGAAGGTACCTGGTGCAGTGGACGTGGTGCATCGAGCAAGCAGTTGAGGATCTGTGAGATGACTCCAAACGCTGCAGATCGTGGTGGCGAGCGAGCGGCTGTGGCTGAGTCGAATCAATTTGGCGGCATCTTGGGTTGGGGTAGGGCTGGTGGATCGATTTGGGGGGGGGGGGGGGGGGGATGAGTGATTTGTTTGCCCGCCACATGTTTTGTACACCTAAAGCCACAATAAAACATGGACCGTCAGATTGCATAGAGGATCAATGGTCAGGGATTTGTTTTAGAACCTACACACGGATTGGGGCTTTTAGCGACGACTTCTTTGGTGTCGCCGCTAAAGGGGTCGTCGCTAAAAGCCAACTTTCTTGTAGTGACACTAGAACTAAAATTGATATAGAGTAGGATAGGGATGTTGAATTGAAATGCAATATCTTTGATACCACCCATGACCCATGAGGAGGACCATTTCAACACATTAGTCTCTCAACCCACGTAGTTCATGCATGCATAAGTTTAGATAGGTTGTTTAGTCCGTGGTTTTTCATTTTCCTTCCATGTTCTCCATCATATCCATTAATTTTGGAACCCATGTTCATGTTTGTTTTTCCTATATATATGTACCATTTGACGTTAAAAAGGAATGAGAAAGAATGTTGCAAAAAATCTAGTTTCTTAATCTATGTTCTTTAGAGCCTAACCCACTCAACGGGTCTATCACTTGTGAGATTGACCATCTCGAATCGGTCTACTAACATTGGTGGTTTCATTCAGGAACTCACCCATGAAGTTGCATCTCCAACTGCGCATGTGTTGCTCTCCTGTTCGTTTAATGAACCCAATAACAAAACCCATTCCCAAATCCTGTAAGGCCTCCTAATCCAAGATCTCACTCAGCTAAAGCAACCAACAGGTGTGCGGAATCCACCTGATGATCAACCACTGCAGATGAAACACTAGAATGCAAGGATTTGAGAGAGAAATCAAGAATACACTGAGTATTCTTGATGAAGATGAATGACGTCACTCACACAAAGCAGCCGCCAGACAAAAGACAATGATTAGGGTTAGGTGCTGTAGGTCCCTTTTCTCGGAGGATCGAGAACAAACCTAAACCTTGTTATACTAACCCACTAGCGAGTGCGGAATCCAAGCTATTAGGCAAACCGGGATGAAGCAAGAACAAACACAAGAACACACAAAGTTCACCGATTAACACCACTGTATTAATACGTATGAAGGTTTACGGTTACAAGCACAAGGTTTACAATCTGTTTGCAAACTCTCTAAAGTGTGTGTGTGTGTGTGTTTTCCAGCAGAGTTTCTCTAACTCTCCAAATGTGCATCTGTCTAACACTAACACACTGCATGGGTATTTATACCCATACATAACAGGTCTGTCCGAAGGATTCGACAGATGGTCCGAAGGATCATCTGTCGATGACAATGTGTCCGAAAGATCAGCATGGACATCGAAGGATCATCCTTCGATGCCTAATGGTCGAACCATGGTCGAACCATATCTTTCGAGCACCTCGAAGGATGATGCGTATCCTTCGAGGCTATCCTTCGATTCAGATAAACATCATGTTGTCCAAGTCAAACTAGGAGGATAGTTGACTTGGTCAACTTACAGACTGATTTGGAAACATCGTTTACATACAGACCGAATACAGACAAAGTACAGACACAAGTGCACCAACAAACTCCCCCTTGGCTGTAGCTTTGTCTTTATCTTGTCTTTATCTTCTATAGATGTAGACTTGTCTCGAACTTCGACAGTCTTTGGTCTTCGAGTTTCCAAAACTCTGATGTCCTTTCAAGTCTTCATGGTCGGAGGATCTTCAAAGTCTTCACGTCTTGAAAGCAGAGAGTGTATCAACAAACTACCCGTATCATGTAGGCAGTGTGTTAACAAACTCCCCCTTAACATAAGCTCCCCCTTGAGTTATGCTCGTGAAATACTTTAACTTTATGAAGTGAGATCCTTGTGGTGTTGATGATAGCCAGCGGCAACTCGATCATCTTCATCTTTTGAGTGCCTTCTCGTCGTGTCTTCATTCCAAAGCTTGTCATCGACCATGTTCTCCTAGCCTTTAGAATCTGCACATGCAAGAAATCTAAACGCGTAATGAGAACAACTGCTTGGAACATAGTATAAGCAAATGACACACGAATGACCATGTCACAATCAAGCACCGTCCGACAGTTTGAAAGTTTAATAAATTTTTCAAATTTTAAATTCTAACTTTCAAAACATGCAAATTTCGACCGTTTATGAAGATTTAGTCAGTTTGGTTTTCGTTCAGGTTTCAGGCAACGAAGACTTGAGCTCCAACATCGTACGATCGAAAATAAAGTAGAAATAAAATCTTTTTGGCTTTTATAAAGTTTATATTAAAACACACCTAAAATCTTTTTGGTATTTTTGAAAGTAAACGACAACAATTTAAAATCCTTTGAGTGTTATCAAACGACATCACCGCTAATGTCGTGCTGATATGCACCAAACGACGAAACTGTTTAAAAAAGAAAACAAATAAAAGTTAAACAGTAAATAAATATATACAAACATTCTTTTTGCGAGTTTCGAGGGTAAGAGAATCATATCAGTGTACGGTCATGCCAAAACACTCTTGTTGTTCAGTTAGTTAACATTAAGATAAGCATCCTATAACAATTATCGGTATTGTTGTCCACTTAAGCTCAACTTATCAGATGTAATCATGGCGAGAGGATACGTTAAGGTATGATTTATACTTACCAACCGGTGTTCATCCACATCACGACACATTCCCGTATCAAGGTATGCACGAGAGTTCATCTTACCGGTGAGTATACCGATTATCATCTGTTTGACCGTATAAATTGTGAGATACTCACTTATTTTGATTTGAAAACAAGTCCTTTGTGATATAATCACTTATTGATGAGGAACTTGATTTTCGTATGCATGAGGGCACAGGTGCAAGTCCGTGAACAGGTCAGTACTTCCGTACAGCAGAGAGACGAACTTGACACCCGGATAAATGTGATATTTTATCACTTATTTGATTTGGACATGTGATTGTTTATCACTTATTGAGGTCGAATGCAGTATGCAATATGTGCACGTATGTATAGTATCATGGAAGATCTAGACTTGCGTCCCCGTTATTTTTCGGTAAAAGATACAACCATGATACCCAGATGATAAGCAGCATAAAGACCGAATATCTCAGAACCTCGGCAATCTATCAAACGAAATTTCGGTACTAAGACCATATGCCAATGAATGGTTCCCACCTGGTCTTCAGTCGATTAAGATTTATATCACCCTGCACACTTTAAAATGATTGTGAGCCTACCGATACATCTTATATAGAGCTGCTTATCGCTTTTCATTTAAGGTTTAAAGAGGTTTAGATAGACCACTGATGTACTATCATTTTCTCTTTTGCTCGCCAGGAAACTCATTTTTGTTTTTCTATTGTTTTTGTGTTTTTGAAATTTTTCGATGTTTTTGTATTTTCCGATTTTTGGATTTACTCCCCCTAAAATCAACAAACTAAGACAAATTTAAAAACACACAAAGATATTTACAAAAATGATTTTCCGATGTTGGTTTACTCTTGCTTGACCTTAATGCCGTTTACCAATAATAAGAAATCAAATCTAGATTTGTCAAAAGCTTTGGTAAATAAGTCGGCACGTTGGTCATCGGTGTGGACCTTAACAACATCGATTAGCCTTTTCTCAAAGCAATCACGTATGAAGTGATATTTGATTTCGATGTGTTTGGTCTTTGAATGCTGCACAGGATTTTTAGTGATATCTAAAGCAGCAGAATTATCAACGTATATAGGAGTAGTTAGGAATTCAAAACCGTAGTCCCGCAATTGTTGTTGGATCCAAAGAACTTGTGAACAACAACTTGAGGCAGCAATGTATTCAGCTTCGCATGTTGATGTAGCGACACACGTCTGCTTCTTGCACTGCCAGGTGACTAGGCGATTTCCTAAAAACTGACATCCAGCCGTTGTGGATTTGCCGTCGATTTTACATCCGCCAAAATCAGAATCACTGAATGCGACCAAGTCAAAGTTATTATCCCTAGGATACCACAGACCGGTGTCTGGATAAGCCTTCAAATAACGAAAAATCCTTTTGACAGCTGCAAGATGTGAGGCCTTCGGGTTGACTTGATATCTGGCAAGCAGGCATGTTGGGTACATTATATCTGGCCTTGATGCTGTGAGGTACATAAGGGATCCGATCATCGCGCGATAGTATGAAGGGCTAACAGGTTCACCCTTCAAGTCAGGAGTAATTCCATGATTAGTTGGCAATGGGGTACCAATGGGCGTTGCATCGGACATCTGGAACCGGCTCAAGATGTCTCCAACATATTTAGTCTGATGGATGAATATCCCAGACTCCGTTTGTTGCACTTGTAGGCCCAAAAAGAAATTCATTTCCCCCATAGCACTCATCTCGAACTTATCCTGCATGATGCGCTCGAAATTCCTGCACAAAACATCATTAGTAGAACCAAAAATAATATCATCAACATATACCTGTACCAGAAGAAGATCTCCATCTTGTTCTTTGATGAAGAGAGTACAATCGATAAGACCTCTTCGAAAACCGTTCTCCAACAGATATGTAGATAAGGTTGCATACCAAGCTCGTGGCGCTTGATGAAGACCATATAGAGCTTTGTTGAGCAACCAAACCCGATCGGGATGAACAGGATCTTCAAAACCTGGAGGCTGTTCGACATATACCTCTTCTTCAACCACACCATGTAAAAATGCACTTTTGACGTCCATCTGGTAAACTTTGAATCCTTTGAATGAGGCATAAGCCAGAAAGATCCGAATAGCTTCCAGACGTGCAACTGGTGCATAGACTTCGTTGTAGTCGATACCCTCTATCTGACGAAAACCTTGAACGACTAAACGAGCTTTGTTTCGAATGACCACTCCACGGTCGTCTTTCTTGCATTTGAAGACCCATCGAGTGCCAATCTTCTTATAATTCTCAGGCTTTTCAACAAGCTTCCAAACACCCAGCTTGTGAAATTGCTGTAATTCTTCCTGCATGGCCTCAACCCAAGCACTGTCTTTCAATGCTTCTTTCCACGACTTTGGTTCTTCTTGTGACACATAACACGCGAAGGACCAGTCATTTTGTTGACCAGATTCTCTTATAGCTGAATACAAACCAGCATTCCGGTTGTTTCTCAGCTGATTACGCGTCTGCACCCCGCGATGGACATCTCCTATGATATTCTGCTGGGGATGGGTATCGTGAATCCGCATTTCAGGATTATCTGGCACACGTGCATTGATACCCAAATTGTTCAGATTAAGATCAACAACCAACTCCACACCAGGAATGTGGTTAGAAGTGGATGCATTCCCTTCAGCAGTATCTATATTCTGCGTATGAGGTGTATCCCCAGAGGCACCTTGAACAGGAGCAGCTGGAGCTGAAGATCCTTCGGCTGCATCATGATATTCATCATCTTCAGAAGAGTCATTATAATCAGCAGCATCTTCATAAACCTCATTTTGAACCATATTGTTGACTGACGTAGAAGCTTGAGGGTCAACAACAATAGGTCTAACCAATGGCGAGACAGCAGCGTTGTCACTTTCCAACAACATTCGAGCCGCTGCTGATTCTTCGTCAAAGGTTGGCAGATTGAAGGAGTCAAATAGCCCATCATAATCGAACATCCACGGATCACCCGGAGCCCTAACAGGACTCGTGTACCTTTGAACCCTAACTTCACTCCATAGCTCAATCTTTTTGGTAGCTAGATTCCAAACACGAAAATTCGGAGTTGCATATCCAAGGAAGAAACCCTCGATAGCTCGTGCACCAAACTTTCCATCCGGTTCAATCATAGTACAAGGAGCACCAAACGGTTCAAGGTAAGAAAGATCCGGTTTCCTTCTCTGAAGGAGTTCGAAGCAAGTCTTGCCATGTCTCTTAACTGTAAGAACTCTGTTCAACGTGTAGCAAGCAGCCGATACAGCCTCTCCCCAGAATTGAATAGGGAGTTCCGACTCTACTAACATTGTTCTTGCAGTTTCAATAATAGTTCGATTCTTCCTCTCAGCGACACCATTTTGTTGTGGAGTATAACGAGAACTGTACTCATGAAGAATGCCTTTAGAAGTACAAAACTCATCCATAACTTGATTCTTGAATTCAGTTCCATTGTCGCTTCGGATCCTTTTCACTTTCAACGTATAGAGATTCTCCAACATTGTAAGAAGATCCTTGAGGATGCCAGGAGTTTCACTTTTGTGTGCCATAAAAGATACCCAAGAAAATCTAGAGTAGTCATCAGTAACTACTAAACAATAAGCATCACCAAACGTTGTCTTGTGCTTCATAGGTCCAAAAAGGTCCATATGAAGACGTTCGAGAGGCATGCTGACAGTGTTGATTTTCTTCAAAGGGTGAGACTTCTTCGTTTGCTTCCCCTTTTGGCAAGAGACACAGATATCTTGTAGATGAAAACTTCTTACAGGCACACCATTCACAAGATTATTTTTCACCAAATGGTTCATTTTTCTCAAGTGAATGTGTCCCATTCTTCTGTGCCAAGATATAGACTCCTTTTCTGTGGCTTTTGAGACAAAACAAGTAACTTGTGCAGATGTAGTAATCGCTTGGCTCATATCGAGAATATAAAGATCATTAACTCTCGGAGCCGATAAGAGAACCCATTCTTGTGGAATTTTGAATCCAGGCTTCAGCACATAACAGCCAGCATCATCAAAAATCACTGAGAACTTTTTATCGCAGATTTGCGACACACTGAGAAGATTGTGATCAATTTGCTTCACATAATTGATCTTATCAAAGCACACGATACCATTGGAGATACTTCCTTCTCCAGTGATGTACCCACCTTTATCACCCGCAAAAGCAACATACCCTCCTCTAATATTTCTCACGTCATACAGGAGCCGTAAGTCGCCAGTCATGTGCCTGGATGCTCCACTATCAACAATCCAATGACTATTAATAGTTCCTCCTAGAACATCCTGCACATGTCAATTAAACACATCAGTTGAGAATGGGGACCCAAGCCTTAGTGGTCTTGGGTCGTCCCTTGGCATCACGATACGTAAGCTCTATCTCTTGATGGTTTTCAAGAACAACTGCTCCCCCTGAATTGTCACCCGACTTAGGTAACCAAGTTTGTCTGTGCCTACCAGTTTTTGAAGATTCTGGTTTAACAGGTTGTGACACACTTGGTTCCTTCTGAACTGTTTTAACTTCAGATTTTAAAGCTTTTTCAACAGTTTTTATGTTCTTACGTCGTTGTTTAGTTTCTTGTTCTTTTACAGTTCGTTTATCTTGTTTAGGTGAAACTGACCGACGTTGAGGGTGAACTGTTTCAGGTGAAGCTTTTTCAACCATTTTCTTCTTTGGAGCATTTGGGCAATTTCTGATAATGTGCCCAATTTCTCCACATTTGAAACAAGTTCTCCTTTCAACAGACTTAGGAGAACCTGATCGACTACCAGATGTTGAGGTCGTGGACCCAGAGGTACTAGCCTTTTCATCACACCCGTTTGTGTGTTGAGTGTAATTGTTATCACTGTTTCGTTTTAAGATTGTGACTTGTTTTACAAAATCTGTATTAGATTTGTTTTCAAAAGTTTCAATCTTATCAGTACCCTTGGATGACACAAACTTGACATCCTTTTCTTTCTTTTGAACTCGAGCTCTTGTTGTTTCAGGCTTTTGAGCTCGATTGATTGGTTGTTTACCTTTAGAAGCACTAGGTTGTAGAGTGGTTGAAGATTTCTGATTCCTAAACTGTTTTCTAATTTCAGATTTAGGAATTGGATCACATTGTGTTACCACAATTCCTGGTAGAGTTTTTCCCAAAAATTTGTTTGTATTGTCTTCAAAGACTTTATCAATCAAAGATTTATTTACATTTTTAATTGGAAAAACGTGATCTGAATAGATTTTACTATCTCCAACCAAGGTATACAACACATTACTGCTTTTAACAGTAGACACCGCCTTCTTTTCAACCTTGACAGGATCAATCACTTGCTCTTTAACAGATGGAACCTCAGGAGTATCAGGATCACAAAGGATGTGATTCTCTCGTGGAATATCTACTCCTTTCATCTTGCCAAGTGATTTATCCTGATCACTTACAGCCACATCTGATTCATCATCCGATGTCTCATAGTCCTCGATAATTGGAGGACTTTGTTTCATGGATGGTGAAGTTTCTTGTTCCTTAGGGGCTGTGTTTGAAGAACTGTCCGATTTGAACCCTAGGCCAGTAGAAAATTCCTCAAAGTTCAAAGGCACACTGGGTTCATACCGAGGCATTTCCTCTTCATCGGGCATCTTGGTATAGTTGTCCATCAAAGGGGGTGGACACGCCTTATACCCTACACCTTTCACGTTACCTTTCAGTTGTTGAACGTCTATGATGTGATCAAGCACAAATCGGGAGTTAGAATAACTATCCAATTTCTGTTTGATCGCATCATGCTTGCATTGGGCAATGGCTAATTGCTTCTTAGTTTCTTCCACAAGGTTAATGTACTCATTTATACTTACTTGTTTGTGGTAAACTACTTTGTTAACCTCGGACACATTTTTCTTTAATGTTTCTATTACAGATTTAAATTCTTTTTCATTCCGGGTTAAAGCCATGTTTGCCTCTTGGCATTTTGACAGTTCAATAACCAAATTCTGATTATGACTATGAAGCTTTTCTGATTCAAGCTTCATCTCTGCACATGATTTACAAATACTAGGAGCAGGAGGTTCAGAAGTTACCTGACTAGTAGAGGCTGAACCATTTGCCATAAAGGCAGTTTGAAAAGAAAAAGCTCCATCTTCAGAGAATAGCTTTTCCATTTCCATTGATGTATCAGCAGCCTTCCTAATCAGAATTGATTTCTGACATTTAAGCTCATCAGCTTCATTCAGTAGCTCCTGTATATCATCATCTCCTTCTTCATTCACATCAGGCTCTGAGTGATTATCCCCAGAAACAGAGCCTTCTTCATCCGAACTGCCCGAATAACCAGAACTGTCATCGCTCCCAGAAGATTCTTCTTTATGAACCTGCTCGATGACTTTAGCATACAATGCAGTTCCACTTCCTTGATCACCTTCACCAAACTGCACTGACCAGTCACATCCTTCATCAGCTTGAACAGCCAAAGCCCGATTGTGATTGGTAGCTCCAGGCTGTCCCTGATTGTTATTCACTGCCACCATCCTCCGTTCACGGTTTTCTTGTTGGGCATTCGCATTAGTCTGGTTTCTGAACGGGTTGTGATTGCCGTGTTTTGTTGGTCGAGTGCACTCACGTTTAAAGTGCCCTTTCTCGCCACAATTAAAGCACGTGACGGCATTAATATCAAACCCATACTTCGTGTTTTTCTTTCCTTCCAACGAAGTTCTTCCAGTTCTCGCCATGAAATCTTTTGCCCTTCTAACCGCACTAGCAAAAGCCCATTTAATATCCATCAACTCCATTTCTTCCTTGTCGATCTGATCATAATCTTCATTGGTCATGTTGATGTTTCCAAGCTGACCAGCTACCAAACCACAGTAAGCACTGACCATGGTGTTGATAATTTCCATATGTTCCTTAGCAACTTCAATACTAAGGTGTGAAAGATTTGAGTTGTCGACTCGGATTGTGTGATGACTTTGGGATTGAGGTTGAGGATTGCTTGTATAGTGAGCTTGCTGTTGTTGTTGTTGAGGTTGTGGTTGTGGCTGTGTTGGAACAGGAATGTAAGACCTCGGATCGAATTGAGGTTGTGGTGGAGCAGCTGTTGATTGAGGAAATGGAAAGGAACTCGTATTGGACACAAAAGCAGTTTGAAGCTTCGGTTGCTGAACAGAACTAGCTGAAGGACCAAAACCAGGCAAATACATTTCTGTATTTTGAGGAGCTGGAGCACGCCTTGCTTTCCTAATTTCTTCATCATTTTTATGTTCCAGCTTCTGAATGAACTCATAGATGTTAATCTCATCTAGAGCTTTAGTATGCTTCAACAGCTCAATAAACGAACTCCATTTTGGGGGTAGGGCGTCAGCAAACCTGTTCACCATGTCTTGTTGAGTAGCTGCCACCCCATAAGCACACATTTCACTAATCAAATGATAGAAACGTGTGGTCATATCATTCAGAGTCTCGTTTTCCAAAAACTGAAAAGATTCAAATTCTTTCTTCAACAAATCATGCCTAGACTTTCGAGCAGCTGCATTGCCTTCTCCTCTAGCAACTAAGGCATCCCACAATGCTTTCGTGGTCTTGCAATATGAAAACTGATGGTAGATGTCTTTGTTGAGTGCTTGAGTAAGTATGGCATATGCCTTTTTCTCCAATTCATAAGCCTTCTTGTCATTTTCAAGCATATTGGCGTAACCTTCTGAAGTGGATGCTCTACTTTCAAGACTTTCATTGAATGCATTGACAAAACACATCCAAAGGTCGGTGCTTTGTCCTTGAACATATGTGTGAAAGCGGCCTTTCCATGACGGAAAATCGTTCATGTGGTTCAGCTTTGGTGGACGATTGTTACTGCCTGTTTCACTCTCACTAATCAGAAGATTCTGAAGACTTTGACTTTGATTGGATACCAAAGCCCATTGACACGAACTTATTGATTGTTGTTGTTTTGGAATGGCACTCGTCATATATTCAGCCATCGACATCTGTTTCAGATCTGGTTGTGGATCCGTACTCCAATCCCAAGGACTTGTGCAACTCATTGTGATCAAAAATTAACAAATAACCTACACACCACAAACTGTTAACAACAAACAGACAACAATTGAAAGATACAATCTGATCGAAAGATCAAGACTTGTTCGAAGGATCAACAGTGATCGAAAGATTACTGTTGAGTTTCGAGCAATAGTCTTCGAAAGATTCTCAATGAAAGATCCTTATCTTTCGACTGATTATCACGAAAGATTCAATGTTCGAAAGATTTATATCTTTCGAATACTGATCTCGAAGGATTCACAATGAAAGATCCTTATCTTTCGAGATGTATCCTTATCTTTCGGACAACCAACTTTCGAAAAGATTCCAACTACGAAGGATAACCCTTAGACTTCGAAAGACTACTCGAAGGATGCTTATCTTTCGAGCTGCCTTTGATCGAAAGATGTCGAAGGATATCTTTCGATGTCGAAGGATATCTTTCGACAGCTCTGACACACTGACACAAAGTACGACGGGTTGGTGAAAAAGGTGATGTGTTGATGTACCAACTTTCGGCAGAAAGGATGGTTCTGCAACAACTTTTCACCAAACAATTGACTTTCAAAAATTTTTGCCAAAATAAGCAACCTTATCTTCAAGAACTGGTCACCGGAAACACACCGGAGATATAGCCGGAAAAATCAAGGTTTCACAAAAACGATTTTTATGTTACCCAAACCGACCCCGAACACTCCCGATAGGTTTAGTATGCGTTTTTATGCAGAAAACTACCAAAAACGGGTGCTAAACCAAGTGTCCAAACACACCAAGAACTTGAACAAACCGGTTTTAAACAAGGTAAAGAGCGAGGCTCTGATACCACTTGTAGGTCCCTTTTCTCGGAGGATCGAGAACAAACCTAAACCTTGTTATACTAACCCACTAGCGAGTGCGGAATCCAAGCTATTAGGCAAACCGGGATGAAGCAAGAACAAACACAAGAACACACAAAGTTCACCGATTAACACCACTGTATTAATACGTATGAAGGTTTACGGTTACAAGCACAAGGTTTACAATCTGTTTGCAAACTCTCTAAAGTGTGTGTGTGTGTGTGTTTTCCAGCAGAGTTTCTCTAACTCTCCAAATGTGCATCTGTCTAACACTAACACACTGCATGGGTATTTATACCCATACATAACAGGTCTGTCCGAAGGATTCGACAGATGGTCCGAAGGATCATCTGTCGATGACAATGTGTCCGAAAGATCAGCATGGACATCGAAGGATCATCCTTCGATGCCTAATGGTCGAACCATGGTCGAACCATATCTTTCGAGCACCTCGAAGGATGATGCGTATCCTTCGAGGCTATCCTTCGATTCAGATAAACATCATGTTGTCCAAGTCAAACTAGGAGGATAGTTGACTTGGTCAACTTACAGACTGATTTGGAAACATCGTTTACATACAGACCGAATACAGACAAAGTACAGACACAAGTGCACCAACAGGTGCACAGAAATTCACACAGAATCGTTGCCTTGTCTATTCCATATTAAAGTATATATACAAGGCAAAGCCCGGGCTTTCAAGACTAACTAGAAAGCTCGGACATAACATATAGCACAAAGCTCAGACCTTTTGCCTAGACAAAACTCAGACAAAAGCTACACATACAAAACTCTGACCTTAGTCCTATACAAAAAGCTCTGACTAAGGAAATCCTCCTAAAACTTGGACAAGTTGTCCCTAGGAACATCTTGGGACTAATTTTGAGCATATGTATAATAAAGACCCTAATAAATTCGGAGACATGCACTTATCACCAAAAGTGCATTAACAAACTCCCCCTTGATCAGTGCATGGTCTTCATTGGTCTTGAGATCTTCATCCTTTCTTCGAGAACTGCTTCCTGCCCAGACCTTGTTCTTCACACAGAACTGAACCACCTTAATGAACTGGTCAGCTAGAACACGATCTTCTTCAATGTATTTTAGAGGCAGGCGCCGAAGCTTCTTCAGGCAAGCCAAATCAGATCCAGCACTTTAGCAATCTCAACCGTCACTTTCTTTTCAGAAATCACTGCTTCCCCAGTCTTGAGATGCACGATCCAGACGCACACAGCTTCTCCAAATCTTCCATCTTGTGAAGAACGATCCAGATGCACACAGCTTCTCCAAATCTTCCATCTTGAGATGAACGATCCAGACCTGAAACACTTAACCCCGGATTAAGAAACTTGACCTCGGAGACATCGGCCCAAACCTGGATCCCAAGAATAAATTCCAATACCCCAGAATAAACAATTGAAATATTAAACAACCAACATTTAATAAATTTATATAAACAATTTTCACAACCCTAGAGTATTCTTAATAAGATAACTCGCACATAGAAACAAGAAAGCAAAATCTTTTTTGTGGTTTTTTCAATTTGAACTAAATTAAATAGGTTAAACCAAGAACATATTTACACTAATTATCTTTTTGTGAAGTCGGAGCAAAGGAATCATATCGGTTTTACTATCAGTACCTAACACAAAACCATAGCATTTAGCTTTAATCTTTTAGAATGATGTTGACAGTTCAAGACGTTCAACTGTATTGTGGTCCACTTAAGTTTTAGCACGCTTTCGAACACTGTTTTCGAGATATGGAATTAAGTGTATTAAACTGACAGTATCTATGTTTACCCACCTCAGAATATACTCCCGTATCAAGGTATGCACGAGAGATTATCTTACTGGTGAGTATACCATTTATCATCTGTTTTTGACGTATAAGCTAATGTGAGATACTCACTTATTTGGATTTCAGATGCAAAGGGCACAGGAGCAAGTTATTTGTGATAGAATCACTTATTGAGGACGAACTTGACTCCCGCATAATTTTGTGGGACATGTGATTGTTTATCATTTATTTGGGTCGAATGCATCATGTATTGAAGATATTTACACGTATGTATGGTATCACTTATTTGGGTCGAATGCATCATGTATTGTAAGGGCTCCTAATCCAAGATCTCACTCAGCTAAAGCAACCAACAGGTGTGCGGAATCCACCTGATGATCAACCACTGCAGATGAAACACTAGAATGCAAGGATTTGAGAGAGAAATCAAGAATACACTGAGTATTCTTGATGAAGATGAATGACGTCACTCACACAAAGCAGCCGCCAGACAAAACACAATGATTAGGGTTAGGTGCACAGAATTTCACACAGAATCGCTACCTTGTCTATTCCACATTAAAGTATATATACAAGGCAAAGCCCGGACTTTCAAGACAAACTAGAAAGCCCGGACAAAAACATATAGCACAAAGCTCAGACCTTTTGACCTAGACAAAACTCAGACAAAAGGTCTACACAAACAAACTCTGACCTTAGTCCCATACAAAAAGGTCTGACTAAAGAAACCATCCCAAAACTTGGACAAAATGTCCCTAGGATAAACTTGGGACTATCTTTTACAAATGTACAATAAAGACCCTAACAAATTGGGAGACATGCACTTATCACCTAAAGTGCATTAACAAACTCCCCCTTGATTTCATTGGTCTTGAGATCTTCATCCTTTCATTGGTAAACATGGGAGTCATGCACTTATCACCTAAGGTGCATTAACAAATCCCAAATCCCAAACCTCATCCACCAAAAAAACCACTCATGTGCCTTAGGTGACTTCATCCTTGGAGCCATCATATGTATTAATTTAGGAAACCATGCTCACGTTTGTTTTTCCTACATATATGTACCTTTTGGAATTAAAAAAGGAATGAGAAAAACTGTTGCAAAATATCTAGTTTCTTCATCTATGTTCTTTGGAGCATAACCCACTCAACATGTCTATTACTTGGGAGATTGACCATCTCGAATCTGACTAACAATCTAGGTAATCTTCTGAATTGCAGGAAGATAACCTGACTGTTAATCTGACAGTTAGGGCGCTTAAGAATTTGGCGGGAACAGCCGTCATTGCTGATACTTTTTTATTACAAATATAATACATGGTTTACAATCCTAATAAACATAATAAAGAGTCAATTAACTTAATATACGAATAATGTACATAACATACATACTAGATTAAGTTTCTAGTTCAATATATACATGGTGTTGCCACTCTCATCCTACACTCTTTCTTCAACATATGGTTACCTTATCACATGTTGATAAATTCCATTGTACTTTGTGTGCCCAAAAGTAAATAATCTTGAACCATATCTTCTGTAATTTTCTTGTCTTCTTCAATAGGCAGCGGCATATGGTAATTCTGTTGAACCAAATAGGAACAATTCATGAATTTCTAAGGATACCATTATGGTGAAGCCAAAAATTTGTATCTCACAATTGCAAAACATCTAACCGTGTCAAACCATTAATACACGTATGCCTTTTCAATAATATTTAGAAAGGTCCCTACAGAACCATATCCCAATAGGAAGTTTAATAGGCCTCCGTACTAAAATGATAAGAAATGTATATATAATCCGGAAGCTTAACTTGTGTCCACAATTATTGTTTTTGGTGGGTGCAATTGAGTTATGTTCAAGCGAAATTTCAATAAAAATGGCTTTGTGTTAATGATAATATTTGTCCACATCGTTATCCCATTAAACAATAAATGCACAGAGAAACATAGTTGTTAATGGCAATATCGACAAATAGCGATAAGGTAACTATTTCCTACATTACGAATATTGATAAATAAGCGGCGGCTATTTTATAAATAACCACACAGAAGAAAACAATTTATTTTTTATATTTATATCATATAAAATACGCTAGTATATATGCTACTTTACTTGCATTTCCTAACAGAAACCTAAAATTCAGTTATTTATAACTATATTTAATTGCTATTTGTATAAACGAAATTAACTGTAGCTATTATTGCTATCTCTAACTACAATCCTAAAAGCGAGCCTAGATCTATACACGTATTGACAACTATGCAAAGAGGTGTTACTGAGAAAGAGCGACAAGCACCTCATCCATGTCTTGAAAGTTGGCATATTCCTGTTGATACAAATGTAATTTAAAGTTAGAATTGAACACTAGAAGCTTTTACTTATGTTTATAACACAAACGTGCTGCCATAAGCTAGTTTGAAACAAAACCACAGGTATTACTAGACACCTATGTATTGTAATAAAAGTATAGAAGATGAAAAATGGGCGTTGGCCTCTCATGCT
Organism: Helianthus annuus; assembly: GCF_002127325.2. NCBI lineage: Eukaryota > Viridiplantae > Streptophyta > Magnoliopsida > Asterales > Asteraceae > Helianthus > Helianthus annuus. Next base: position 10,323,221 of record NC_035446.2, on the reverse strand, counting down.
TTAGATAGAATTTCCACCAAGGGCATGATGCTAAATTCCACCTCGAAAAGTTTGATGATAGAATCCATTTTAAATTTTAGCATGCAGAAGGATGGAAAGTTAATTCAGATGCTCTAGTGTTGTTTATAATGTAGAATGACGCTAAAGAAACCTTTTTGACGTCTCAAAGTTTAATTGGTTTCCTATAACAAGATGCATTTGCATTTCTCTTTTGATCAGCCTTTCCGGTAAGTGAAACTTTATGATTTTGTAGCTACAGCTGATATTCATTTGATTTATCTTTCATTATATAGTAAGTCAGCTATTAAGAAATTCTATTCAGTGATATGCTAGATCCTGTTATCTGAGAATTAGCATCTTAATAGCGAAAGGAAAAAAACAAGGATACCTTGTCCCAATTCGACAATATGTTGTTTATTTTTGATGTCACGTTTTCGTCATCATGCAAAGGCCTATTATTATTCTGAGCAACAAAATACAAAAGAACCATTGAATTGTATGAACTTGCCTCCCAAGAAAATCATATATCCAAAGTCTTTTATTTGATCACACATACCTGATTTCTTTCTTGTGAGTCTCCAAGTGTAATAGAATTATTTTTATGTGGATCGCTGTGATGCTTAATATAACTTTTAACTTCCACCATAGAGCGGTAAGTCTTGCTGGAATAGTTATGGTGGTAAAACTGCAAAGGGATATCATATATATACCTTATTTTCTATGTGTGATTAGTTAGAGAGTTTTTAGGAGGTTAACTGAATATGCAAAACTCTGTACATTGGCCGAACCTTATCAATTGTGCCAGTGTCCACTCTTCTCCTTTTCTCCTCGGTCCAACCGTCAAGCAGTTTGGACATCGGGAGATATTCCCCTCCTTCTGTACACCATTGCTGCACTTACAAAGTATAACAACATAGGAACCAGAGAGAAAGAGGCGGGTGCAGTAAAAACTTGATGCAATCAGAATAACTTTTATACTTAAGAACACTTCGAGTAATACCTTTACTTAAGAACAAGGCTGAAAATACTGACATCTTAGTCACTAGCTAGCATTGGATGAATATCATTCAAGTAATTACGGAAGGTTGTTTTCAATTTAAGTGGCAAAATCGATGTACTTCTAATTTGGAAACATCAAGCTGTAGCAAAATGGAAACTAGAAAAAAGAGCACAGTCGATTCAACTACCTATTTTTAATAAAATTAAGAAATTTATATAGATAGAATCTTTTAAACAGTTTACTGCTACCTAAGCAAGGCACGGAAGACTCTCCAGGTTTTAATGTACGCATGGGTGTATCTAGACTTTGAAATGGCTAGACCAACCGTAGTAATATACCAAGTTAGAATAAACTATTGTAAATCTGGACCAATTTGTTTCGTTGTGTAGTTGTGTACTGTTATATTAAAATTGTAGCAAAATTCCAATATATAAGGCTTTAGATTTGTTCAAAACAATAAAGTCTGAATGTGGAACAATGTTTTCCATCAAATAGTAGTTATGCACCTGTTGTAAACCTGAACCATTGGTTTAGTGCAAGTCCATACTAGACGTGGTTCATGTAATGGTTAAATTGGGTAATGGGAGGTTATATTTACACAAACAAGTGTTACTAAAAAGTTCAAGATTAATTACCGCATCCATGGCTTCAATTTCGGTACGCTCGGGTTCAGGAAGGCTGATTTTGATGCTTGAAGTACCTATTACGATAGATTTCTGTAATGCTCTCCTTTTTCGACCCTGAGTTTGAAAAATTACTATTAGTCTTACAGTTTCTCAAATCACTTCAAGATGAATAATGTGAGTGGGTCTAATCCCTTAAGATATCATTGCCACATAGAAAACGAGCCAAGACAACCAGTTCATAGGCTTACCCTTTGCATTGATGGTGTGCTATATGAGATTGGGTTAGCATCAATAGCGTATTCGTCATCACTTGCTATAACCGTTTCATTTACGTCGCCCTGCGTGTCGAATGATTTGAAAACGTACTATGTGAACCGTAAATAATGCACATAATAAAAAGGGCTGAAGAAAATTATATTGATAATAACATCATAAATAAATAAAATAATAATAATAATAAAAGTTATTAGGTGGTAGCTATATGTTTACATCCTATACTTACATTAGATTGAGAAACTTTCGTTGCGGAATATGACTGCTTCTCCTCATTTATGTTTGTTGACTCGTGATTGGGATTATGGGATTTTTTTCCATTGCAGTTCATGGTTTCCAAAGTGTTTAAAGATGCCATAAAGCTGAGAACAATACAGATCAGTTAAATATAAATTCTAAAATGGGTAACACAATACAAACACAACACATTCAAGAATTAGATAGATAACCAACTCTCAAATACTTAGATCCACATTTTGTTCCCAACAGTACGGCTTACATTACATAAATGATTATCAAATAAAAGATATCAAGAATCGATATATACTAATTCAGTTAAGCTTGTTCATTTATAAAGAACTATAGATTAACCAGTCAGGTATTCTTAATGAAATTAGGACATCACTAGTAAGATTGAACATGCTAGCTTCAATAAAAAAGGTGATAAGAATGATGAATTAGATCATCAACTAATTACACCGATTAAAGGAAAGGATGAAAGTGCGAAATGTCCTACATAAGGTGATAAATTTTACACAGAATATTTGATTATAATTAAAAGTGATAATTTAGTATAAACAAAATTGCTAAAATTCAAAAAACACCGTAGCTAAAAACTAGGGTTTCTCTAGAACCTTTCAAGATAAAAATTAGAAAAAAAGTTGTCAATTGGCCGGTTGCAGATGAGCATGTTTCTTTCTGAGATTATAGGCCCTGGATTTTCTCACACTGCACTTACCTGATTTTAATGAAATTTGAAATGCAATCTGGGTGCAGGAATTAGGGATTCTGCTGGAACGAAAGAACAGCGCTGCTTGTTTTATTTTTAGTAGGAGCACGTCACGTCTTTTATATACTGAAACATGACTTGTGTATTACAATTAGTAACCCCTAAAAACCCGAAATTTACACCCAAGTCCTTGTCAATGGATAGCGGTATCCCATAAATGCAAATATGAATGATGTAGGTAGTTATGATTTTTTTCAATTTGTTTTTTTTTTTTTAAACTAGAATAGTAAATTGGGGATACACAAAGGATTGTGATGATATACAAAGACTTGGACTATCCGGACACCCTCTGTGTCTATTTTCACACTTTTTGTGCCCTAGACGCCTCGTAGAGGGCTATACGAGACGTCTAGACACTGAATTCAAGGGGTCTTTAGGGGGTGTCAGACACAAAGTTTAAGAAACCCTAGACGCAGAGTACAGCCCTGTACGAGGTGTCTAGGGCTTGTGTTTTTTTTTTTTTTTTTTTTTTTTTTTGAAATAAGGGGTGTTTTGGTGGGTTTTGGTATGTTTTTTTTTAATAGTTTTTTAGATGTGTTTTTTTTAGCGAAAATTTTTTTGGATTTAAAAAAAGTTTTGTTTTTTTTACACTATAAAAAATCAACTATTTTAAAAATCGGCTCTTTAAATATATTATATCGATTAAATGTTATAATGTTTTTAAAAATCAGCAGGATCTGCCGGAGGATAGACTGGCTCAAACTGCTCTGGTAGGGGCTCCTCTGTCCATATGCCCCCGTTGCGGTTTTTAAGCTGCGGGCCAACGGGGAACCTCTTGATCAGCATCATCCCCCACAGCGATGGAAAACCCATCCACGTCGGCATGACTGGCGGCGTCCGTAGATGTGGGTCCTGCTCCGGTACGATGCCCAAAGAACGGGCAATGACGATTACGTACGCATCGCCATACAAAAATCCGCGCTCCTGTCGGTGATGTGCGGAGGCGTAGTACTGGGCTAGACCGTGTGCTAGTGCGCACGGCCTCCTGTACAACAAACAGTAAAAGAAAAACAGATCTGTGGACGTATACCACTCACGGCTGTAGCCTCGCGCTGCAATAGAAGTAACGAGCATATGGTGCATATACCTACAGATAGTTTTAGCGAAATACAAAAACAGAGATTAATAAACAATACACATAATCACAATAATTGCTGTAATAAATGTACGTACCTTACAGTGGGTCATTAATAAAGGACACCCTCCCCTTCGACTTTTCGTGCTCCCAATGATCTGCCCCCGCAATCACCTGCCAAAACCATAAAAGAATGGGTCTCTCAACCACCACTAGCCCAACTGTGAAAACGTCAGTCTCGATCTCCTCCTGCCTATATAAACCACAATGCACTGCAAACTGTGCTAGCGTCATTGAACGCAAAACGCCAGCGAGCCTGAAAGAAACCTCAGGCGGAGGGGGAGCATCTGGGTGCGGAAGCGGCACTGGGACCCAGGAGGGTGAAATGTGAATGACAAAAGGAACTCGACCAGCAGCTCCCTGTAGCTCGGCGTGTGCGCCAACTCAAAAAGACGATGTCACGGCGAATCGACAGGTATAAACCGACGCACTCTAGCCGTCTCACTAATGTCATCAATCGCATCCCAGTCGATCGCTGCATGCGATCCAATGTGCATCCTCCTAAGCTTCTGGCAATGACGGGCAGCATCGGTACCGTCGGGAAACTCTAGATACGGGTGACCCTGCAGCATATCCAGAGGCGGTAGCCGTCTATGTCGTGGACCCCGCTGAACCGGCTGACCCCCAGGCGGTGCCCAATCAAGCTCTACCTGAATGTCATCGCCCTGAATCAGATCGGCCTCCATAATCAATCTGCAAATAAATACCATATACGTATAAAAACAATAATAACTAGTATTAAGTACCCATGCATTGCGGCGAGGGCTAACACCAATGCCAAACTACTACCAGCGACCAACAATAGTTGCAGCGTGTTAATAGGAAGAAATTAAACCGAAACGTAAAACATATAACAAATAACTAAGTTGATCTAGGACCCGAGGGTTATGATGAACCTGTCAAACGGAAAAAAATAGACGACGTAAAAACGTTTAACCACACACGCACATTGCGCCGTGTTAACTCGCAAAATTATTTATAGTATTTAAATGAAATACAAATTTGTCTTTAGTGGATACAACCCGTTAAACATTATATCACAAATCAAAATGCACAAATATGTTGCAAATTATATGTATATATAATATATAATAATTTATAATGACCACAAAGTACAACAAACACATGCATATAAAACAACTAAAGCCAAAGTTACAACCCACTTTACACAATCTTGTTGCAAAATTATAGTATATAATAATAATAATATTAATATTAATAATAATAATAATAAATAATAAATAATAAATAAATAATAATATTAATAATAATAATAATAATAAATAATATTAAATAATAATAATAACAATAAATAATAATAATAATAACAACAACAAAAATAATAAATAATAATCATAATAATAATAATAATAATAATAAATAATAATAATAATAACAATAATAATAACAATAATAATAATAATAATAATAAACAATAATAATAACTAATAATAACATTAATTAAAAAAAATCATAGTGCCTCGTATCTGCCTCGTATACGGGGCGTCCTGTTCTACCATCTTCATCTTCAACCTCATCCCAAAAACCTCAAACCCAACAAAAACCTAAACTACGGGCAAACCTACGTTCTAAAGGCAAAAACGAGGCTAAAGTACTAAACTACAGATAGAAATACGTACCAGGGATGCTCCAAATCTTCGAAAATACTGTCCAAATACGTATCTGGGGCGTATAAACCTCTGTGCACCATATATGTGTGTGTTTTATGTTTTGGGTGATAATGTGGGTCGTCTAGGTCTTCCCCCCTTATACGAGGCAAAGACGCCTCGTATAGAGCTAGACGACATGTCTAGCCTTTTTGGTAAATGACCATTTTGCCCCTGTAGAGCCCCTAGTATAGGCATTATTCAGGGCTAAAATGGTAATTAACCAACCCAGAAAGATATTTCTGGAATGGTTAATTACCATTTTACCCCTGACTAAGGCCTATACTGAGGGCTCAATAGGGGTAAAATGGTAATTTAATAAAGATATTTTTAATAATTAAAAAAGAAAAAGTGAAACAGTTGCCGCCCACCATGTATTGGTCGTATAGACCTATACGCGTCGTCTAGAATGGCAAATTACCTTTATGCCCAAGTTTAAGGCCTATACTGGGTTCTTTATAGGGGTATATTGGTAATTAAACAAAAGATTTTCAAAATTCAAATTAAAAAAAAAATGTTGCCGCCCATATAGACGACCCGTCCAGGCCTATACAAGGCGTCCATTTTTGATAAATTCAAATTTTGAAATTCAAAATACAAATTTTTATAATCCCGCTGTTACAGGCGACCTATCCCGTTCTATACGAGGCGTCTGGTTTTGTGAAAATGACCTTTTAGCCCCTGATTTAAGCCTAGAATGGGGGCATATCAGGGGCAGAATGGTCTTTTGACCAATGATATACCACACGTCTAGATCTATACGAGGCGTATATTAGTAATTTTTTTTTTTAAAAATACAAATAAACTGTTTTAATCAATTCTAAATATAAAAAAATTATATAAATTTTTATAAAAATGTTATTAACCTGTTTTAATCAATTCTAATTATAGAAAAATGATATAAATTATAAAAAAATTATAGATATTGTAGAAAATTATAGGAATTAATACAAAAAAAATACTATTAATTACAAAAAATACTATTAATTACAAAAATCATTCCTCCGTATCACTATGGATGTAATTAAGACAGGGGTTTGATCTTGGCAGAGGATTCATTATCGATGTATACCATTCTAGACGTGGCAAGTACATATCTTCCCATTGTTCCGTATGGGGTCTTCGGTGGGTCAACCATAGCCCGTGTGCTGGTGGCATTGGATAATCCCCTTCCAGCTTAACATGTATGAAGTGGTTCTCGTTAACATGTGTATGCGTTATGAATAATGGTTGTTGATTAGCCGGAGGACTTAGTATCGGGAAGAAAGTGCAACTCGCACCCATGGTTGTCGTTAACAGGTGCACCCCGATACCATACGTTTGTGCAATAAGAAGTCCTGCTAAGGGGAAGTCCATCCAGTGATCCTCCCCACAACCGGACACTGAATCCCAAATTAGGCCCTGACGATGCGTGTAAAAATAACCTTCATCCCATGCTTCAAATATTGGGAACCAAATCGATTCGTTCTGATCCATTTCTTGGACAAGGTCCCTTCGAATGAGCCCCCTTGAACTCTGATCCATACCTAAGCCCACAGCCACAGACCGAAACCCACAATGACCGTCCGGCATCACATCTCGTATCATGAGACGTACGGATGGAACACTGGCGGAATGACATACTTAAACTGTTTGATGATTCCCACGCACTCGTCCCCAATGATTAAAGGAAAACCGTGAGCATCTAGTGTCTCTTTCTTCTTAGAACTCTTTGAATGGCTTAGGCTCGCTTTGGGTTTTTGGGACCTTATAACCGACTGTTGAGAGGCCTGTGACGGAATGTACGAGCAGTGGCGAGGTTTATCGTACTTACTTTTTCGGGAACCTTCAATGAACGTGTTTGCATCACCGAAGGAGCTTCTCCTTAATTCTTCATCTATACGAGAGGCCTCGTCCAACCTTTGTTGGTAGATTTCTTTGGAATCAACACCGCTTTAATCTTTGACATCAGGCTTTTTTGCTGAGCTGGGGGTGCGACTCTAATTGTTGTCTAACAATATTTAGCTCTTCGACCACGTCAACGTCATCGTCTATCAATTTACAACTTTGGAAGTTAAGTTTCCGCCAGAAGACGTCTATGTCTTCGTTTTGAATCGGACACTCTGCACGGTTAAAAACAACATTGTTTAAGTCATATGATTAATGGAAATATATCACACAAGTGTTGTACGTTTAACAATTATTACCTTAATGCATGTACTTTTCTATCCTACAAGCACAGGGCAACCCACAACTGTACCACATTTGGCAACCACATGAGGAATGAAAGCGCTCCAAGACATCTAGCTTCCTAATTGCCTCTCCATTCAACAAGTCAAGGGCTGTATGGGATACTTTTCCAAGTAGGTGTTGATACAGCGGGTGTTTGTGGTGGTTCATTCTTTTTTCGATGCTTTCTCTAAAAGTCTTCCTTATTTCACCGAACTGTGTCTCAACTATATCCCTGACACAACCAACTACACGGTCCAGCAAGCTCCTATCTAGGACGTATCTCTTTAAGTTGGCGTGTTTGCTCTCAACTATGTTTGTGGTACTATTAACAAAGTTGCGCCTTTTATCGGTCCACGCAAAGACGAACATCTCCTTATAGTCTTTTAGCCAGTTATCGTACACGTAATTGAAGACTCCTAAAAAGTAAAAATAATTTAATAAAATTTGCATAGGTGAATTGTATGTTATTAGAAAAACTTACTAGAACGTTTGCACTCCACAAGTCGCTTTCGCATGTTGCGCAAGTGGTACTCGTAGATGGGTATGGATGGAGACTCAATCAATGTCCCCCAGAATGATAAAAATTTATCCCAGTCTTCGTCTGTGAAGGCACCCTTGCAGTGCTTGATAACATTCTGTTGTATGTGCCACCTACAAAGAAGCCTGGAGGCGTCTAGAAATACTTTAGCACACGCGCCCATAAGGGCTAGGTCTCTATCCATTAAAATCACACGTGGCTCCATACATTCATCCAACATTGACTTGACCCTCTCAAGCACTAAACAAAGTTATCACCCCGTTCTTTACTAACAACGGCATGCGCGATAATAAACGATTTGTTGGTAGGCGTCATACCAAAAATCTGGATAAATGGCATCTTGTATATATTTGTCTTGTACATCACATCGATCAGCATGACGTGGGGGAATGCACGCCACATGTCTCTCGAGTACCGATGAAGAAAGAAGATCTCTGTTACGATCTCTGTTCCGGGTTCCTCCCGTGTCTCGTAAATAAAGTCGTTGTTTATCAACATGTTTTATAGTGACTGCATGGGAGTCAATCCTAGTCTTTGTTCGGCTCTAATCTTCGCCACAACGTTTTGAACGTCTTTCTGAGCATGAAACCTGTTGGGTCCTGCTTCCTTATCGTTTCAAATATTTTGCACGGCTCCATGTTTTGAGCTGTCAGGTGCTCGATCAGTTTCATTTCGCTTGGAGTAAACCTTCGCACAAACGCGTGGGCCAACAGGTCCTCACAAAGTTCGTGGTTATGTTCAATTTTTCCGTCTTTTATCTCCCAGGTTTCATACGGGTGGTTTCGCACAGCCAGCAGGTAAAACGGGCAACCGGTTTTTTTGCTTCCGGCTTTTCTAAATGTTGCTGTAGTCTGGTGCTCACCACCACGATCACATTCAAGCCATACTCTCTCGGTTCTTCCCCCGATTTTCTTTGATCGACGGGTGACAATAACGAAACCATCCGTGTTTGCTATTTCTTGTATCTGTTTCTTTAGTTCATCTAAAGAGTTGAAAACTTGTAACATCGACAATAATAATAATAATAATAATAATAATAATAATAATAATAATAACAATAATAATAATAATAATAATAATAATAATAAAATAATAATTATAATAATTATAATAATAAAAAAATAATAATAATAGCAAAATAGTAATTTATACCTGTTTTTTTAAGTACGGACTGTCCAGGATGGGAGGTGCCTCACCACCATATCTACCATATCCACCATAACCACCATATCCACCATATCCTCCAACGTCCGGATTGTTTTGATGCACGTAAGGAGTGCCTGGGGAAATGAATTGCTGATGACCACCGTCTCTTCCGTATCCATCGTATCCACCGTATCCACCATATCCACTGTCTCCTCCGTATCCACCGTCTCCTCCGTATCTACCGTCTCCTCCGTATCCACGGTCTCCCCCGTATCCACCGTCTCCTCCGTATCCACCGTTTCCTCCGTATCCACCGTCTCTTCCGTAAGAGTATTCACACCCGTACGAGTCATCTACAGGGGCTGTTTCATCAACAGGAGGATGCGTGTTCAAATCTAGAAACGTTCTGGTTTGTTTTCCTTGTATACTAGACACAACCTCCTCTTGCTCATTAGAATCGGGAACGCCAGACTCCTCCAAAATAGACAACCGTATCATCATTAGTAAATAATAAACTAAAACAACAAGTAATTAAAACATTTAAGCTAATAACTGTTACCGGAACGCTTTCGGGGACCCAGTTGTCGCTAGAATACTGCCGAAGGCATAGTTGCCGTCCCAATATGATGACATTTCAACACTTCGGGATGATAAGAACGCAAATGCAGACAACAAGAGTGTCTTTCGAATAAATACAAGAAGAAACAAAATGTGTGTGTTTGTTGATTGCTCGGGTGTGGACCAAGAATGCACTGTATGTTGCACTTTATGTGAGACATAGATGCCTCGTATAGCTCTAGACTCCCCGTATGCCTTTAAGTCACATGTCAGACACATAGTCAAATCAGTCAATAAGACGCCTCGTATAGGCCTATGCGAGGCGTCTAAATACCCTCGTATTAGTCCCTCGTACAGGCGTAGACTCCCTGTCTGATGTGACTGATGTGACGTTGTACGAGGTGTAGAAGCTGGTCGGGAAAAGCAACCCTATACGCCTCGTATAGCCCTATACGAGGCGTCTAGAAAGGTGTGGAAATAGGCATTAAGGTGTGTAAATATGTAGACCGTATACAAAAGGCTCAATCCATTTGGACATCCTCTCCGCCTATTTGGACACCTTTGTTGCCCTAGACGCCTCGTCTAGGGCTATACGGGGCGTTTAGGCACTGAATTCAAGAGCCTCTCACTCACTTGTGCTAAAAGTGGTTTAATAAAAACAACTAAAATTAACTCTAAATTAGACACTCTAACCTTTAAATTTATAAACCTAGACTCGATCTAAAACAAAAACCACACAACCGGCAAGTGTACCGATCATTGTAGTATAGCTAAAGTAAGTCCGAGTATCGAACCCACGAGACTCTAATGATTACGCTAAGACTCTATTTAGACTACGACTGACACGACTTAACTAATTTGTTTATTTGATTAGGGGGGGGGGGATTTCTAAAAATCCTAAATAAAATATTAAACTAAAATATTAATAATATACTAAACACGAATGTGGATGAAGACTTTAATCATAGGCGATGAAGACTACATAGGCTAGACGCAAGCTTAACTCAGAATGGATTTCTATTCGATAGTATCGTGGTATGGAACCGGGATCTTTAAATGCTAAACCTATTAAGACATCAACTAAGCCCCTAGACCCTTCTCAAGGTGATTCTTGTGGCACTACCTAGGCTGTTACGATTACTGGTTTTTATATTTCCTTACAGTCCTCTAACTTCTTGAAAGTGCCTTAATATGACGATCTACCTTACAACGCGAAAGTCTAAGGCAACTATGGGTTTCAACTTGGTTTAATAGACAAGAGAATGGTTAGGGAACTAGACCGATTTCTTACAAAACCTAAACCTAGTTATATAGCAAACCAAGACCTATTAACAACCTCGAGCCTTATAGACAAGATTATTAAATTACCGAATATTACTTCTAAGGTTACTTACTCGATTTTCACCCTAAAGGATTAATGATCTATTACGTGATATAGACACTCACCTAAATCAAAAACCCTAGCACAACCCTATTATGTGATATAGACCGTCTCCAAGGATTATACCAAGCAATAAACAACGATAAAACAATATCAAGCATGCATATACACCAAGTTAAAATTCCATAGCCGTTTACAATACAAGAAAATCCATAAACCACTTTAAAAACGAATAAAAATCCAATCTTTGATTAAACCATTGTCATGCCTAGGTAGTTAAAAGAGTTTTTGCCGGAAAACATAATCAGAATATCAATCACAATCATAATATAATCTAAATTCATCGTGTTACAAATAAAAACGAACGAAAACAAAAGATTAGGATAGTAAAACCCGTAGTCTTCACTCCCGAATGCTCCCAAAGTGTACCCGAATGATTCCTAGCTTCCGAACACTCCATGAACCTTCAAACAACCTCTAATGGTCTCCAAGAACTCCAAATTCATAATGTATACGGCTATTGATGATGATGATGATGATTTATAACCTTTCAAAAACCCTACGAGCCGTTACTGTCCAAGTCGGTACACGATTTAAGCTCTCTCACGGCCCGCGTAGGAATAGCATAAGTTCACGCGGCTGGTATGAAGGCCATATTCCAAAAACACATCTTGAAGTTCAGGCGGCCCGCGTAAAAGGTTATGTTAGCTTACGTGGCCCGCCTGGAAGCTCCAGGATAGATTTTTCGCTTCGTTTTCGCTCCCGAGCTCTCGTTTTCCGATCCAACCTTTCGCCTTTCCAGAATTTAACTCATTTCTGCTCCTTTTGCCTGTAAAGACCTGGAAATCACGAAATATCAAAAGTATATACATTCTTTGCTAATAACGGACAGAAACGAATATCTATCGACTAAAACAGACGCGAATAAAGATGTATTTTACAATACATCAAATATCCCCACACTAAACCTTTTTTCGTCCTCGAAAAAGAATTGTGAAGCGGAATCATAGTCGGAATAGTCATTCGGGATAAAGCTTGTGTTAATTTATTAAAACCGAAACTCGTGTTAGCCGCGATTGCAAGTATATTGATCCTTTTAAACCCAAATCTGGTTCCAAGCCCTTACCATGCAATTTAGTTCAATTATGGCCAATCCACCTAGGGTCTCACACTAAGAATCGCAAGTCCACCTAATCGCCCTTCAAACTTATAGGACAAAAAGAACAACCACTAGGCTATTTCCTAACCGCCTTATACCAAGATCAAGAGAGTTTAGAATCAAATCTATTCTTTCCATTTTTTTCATCACTCTTTCATTTTCTTTTTTTTTTCTTTTTTCGAGCGTAGACGTTGCTTTCCCTAACCCAGATGCATTTCGGCGGTAAAGTCGCTATCCCCAACTCGGATTACTTAGGCTTCGGTACTTTTTAATTTTTTGCAATGTCAATTTCACACACCCTAGCGGTAATCCGGTTGTAAAGTCACTATCCCTGTGACACCTGTGCCTCTGCGACCATCAAACAAAAACCAAATCAATGAAATATTGGGTTTCATACTTGTGATTTGTGTAAACATGTGTATCGATTGCACATGTCAATTGTTGTTCGATTCAGGGCCTTAAATCGCTTTCTTTCTGGAAGGTTATACGCGATCTGATGCGTAAATATAAGCAGTTTAATGCAACAAACACTCCGGAATAGTAACACAGGCTTAACATACCTTAAATAACCTTTACATAACTTACAAATAAGTTTTGGATGGTTTGGTATGCCGAAATCAAGTTTGTTCGCTTACAGGGACTAAAATTGACAAACTGCGAAAGTATGTTGATTTGAACTGTAACGAACAATCCGGAACTTGATCATAAGTTAGATATGCCTTAAATATCCTTTACATAGCTTAGAAATAGGCTTTTAGGTGTTTTGTGCGCAAAAATAAACTTTATGTTCATTCAGGGACTAAAAGCGTCAAAAAGTGCATAAGTTTGCATTTTCGCGCATATCTTACGTTCTGAATACATCCGGACATCCAAAAATTTATGTAAGCATTAAAATATTTTATTTTAGTGTTTGGCATAAGAAAATTCCATTCGTCGCTTGATTTGGATCGTTTTTGCGTTCGTTATGACTTCCGTCGTAATTAACCGAACAACGCAACCGTACGACCAAATGAACCGACATCCGACATATTTTGAACATGTTTTGAGTTCCCTATACTTTAAATTCATTTTAGAGCCTTCAAAGGAGGTTAACGGGGCTTAAACGTGTAAAAAATGAGCCGAAATGCAAGATTCTAAAGTTCAGGGACCAAAATTGACATTCTGCCATAGTTATCTTAGAAAGGGACCAAAATGAAAAATCTAAATTCCAGCTTGTTCCAGCTATTCTCCTCATTTGCACATGGTTTTAATGAAACTATCGGCTCCCATGGTTTCACAAAACCATGGGCACATGTGTACGGATGAGATCGAAGCTCGTTTTACGATGAACGATCCTAACGGTTCTAGATTTCCTATATATACCCACCTCCTTTCACTTGCAAAACCCACAATTATCTTATTTTGGCTCTCTAAGTTGATGTTTATGCTTCATATAACTGAGAGTAAATCGGATCATAGCTTGCGGGGACCTTTTGTAAGTATTCTTTGGTTCTTTTTATTCGTTTTTATCGTTAAAGTCAAACTGCGTTTGACTTTCTGCTTTGACCAGTTTATTGTCAACATGAAGTTCGTTTGAACTTCATAACGTGAGCATAATCATGATGGTTATGGTCCCTAGTGACGATACCTACTGATTACCACGTTATCTAGGCTCAGTGACGAGTCGTAGTTTCGGCCAAAATGCGTTTTCTCGCGTATTTTTTGGTAACCAAGCTACTAATAGGTATCAAAACCGTTTGTTTTGATACCAAACCTGTTTTCCAACTTAACTAAACATGTTTTAGCATATTTAGCTCGTCACTTTTTAGTTTAGTGCTTGTGTAGAGTCGTAAGTCAAGCGGACTAAACACCCGCTTAGACTTTCGAACACGACCCGTTTGGTCGATCATTAGGATCCGACCAAACATGTTTAGTGACCATAGAAGCATAGGGAATAACCTTCCAAGGTTATACCTAATGGTCACCTAGGTTTAATTAATTGTATGATAGGTAGTTTATATGCCTTAGGAAAATTACCAAAATACCCTTTTTACGCATAAATTCATTTTAAGCATATGTAACCTAAATTTTGACATCTAAACTGATTAGACAATAATATTAGACATGTTAAGGCATATATTACTTGTTATAGGACTAGTTAGGCGTTCCGAACGCGTTTTACGCGAACGACGCGTTTAAGTAGCGTAAGCTACCTAAACGGGTCATATCGGGTCGTAAGCACTTAGGTTAGGTTTCATTTTAGTATATAGGCTTTGTTAGACCATATCATATGAGTTCCAATACTCATTTGGTTTACGAAACCCCATACTATCCGATCTTCCGAGTTAGGTCCGATTATTAATGTAGTTACCCATATTAGGTGCCGTTTGATTTCCGTGATCCCTCTAGCTTTGCTTGGTTATTGTTCAAGACTTCTAAGCACCCTCAAGTGAGTACATAGACCCCTCTTTTACTGTTTTTCAAACGTTTTGTGGTGAAACACATGTGCCTACTTGTTACTTTCATGTTTTCATGTTTTTATATCATATACTTGCTATGTTCATTAGTACACTATTAGTACATGATTTCATTATGTTTTTATGTTATGTATGTCCATTGTGTGCATACTTAGTACATTGTTTTACATTACATTTTGCTGCATATGCTCATCCAGCATATGGACACATTGAGTTACATTTTGAACCGTTGTAACTATTTGACTATGTGAACCGTTGTAACCATTTGATTATGTGAACCGTTTGTAACCATTGAATTATGTGAACCGTTTGTAACTGTTGAACCGTGTGAACCATTTGTATCTGTTGATTGACATGAACCGTTTGAAATCTGTTTGAACCATTGGGTTAGGGAAGTGATTAGGTAACGGGGCGGGTGTAATGTGCTAAAAGCATGGTGGATACGCCGCTAGTACTTCCTATATATAAGTGCTTTTAACACATTATATATCGTTGCGTTATCTGGATCACTTGGGCAAGGTTATCAAAAACAAAGTTATACTACAAGGTTTTTCTAAATATATATATATATATATATATATATATATATATATATATATACTATTCGAGTTTTTATTTCAAAAATGATTTCCAATCTGGGTTTAATTAAACAAATGTTTTTGGAGTTAAGAAGCATGGCTACGAGATTTTATAAATTATAATCAACTTGATTTGAGTTGGTTAATTATGTCGCAATGCTATACTTTTCAAAATAAGGTTTTCAAATAAGCATTGCAACATGTTAAACGAGCCATGAATCTGACACTCACATAAAACCTATGTACTCGCCGGCATTTTTATGCTGACGTATTTTCACATGTGTTTCAGGTACAGTAGTTGATGATATTGGTGTATGCTCACACAGGAATGGACGAGGCCTTAGTGACTTAATAACAATGAATGACTATTTTGTTTATGTTTTGTTTCAATTTCTAATGTAATGTAATACATTTGATTTAATAAAACGAAACTATTTATTCCATGGTTGTGAAACAATGATTCTGTTACAACACTCCCCGACGTTTCCGCCACGTTTTGTTGTTTACGTGGTCGGGGTGTGACAATCCCCAACCCAGACTACATAGAAATGGCTACTTTCATTCAGTTTCTAGCTCTTTTATTTCTTTTTTTTTTCAATTTCACACATCCTAGAGGTATTCTGGTTGTAGAGTCGGTATCCCCAACCGAGATTATATAGAAATGCGCTACTTCCCCTTTTTAACGAGATAATGACAAAAAAACTCTAACGATCTTAGCTTATAACGGCATCCCTTATACTATTATTGGCGGTTTCAATTTCCCCACTTTCCCTAGATGAGAACCCACTAGTAGACCGACAATTAGGTATAATTAAGATCAAAGGAACCCAGAGCCGAATCGAGCCTACCCGCACATCCAAACTAGACACAAGCTCAATTATTTTCTCTCATATTATTATTATTTGAACCCGAACAAAATCCCGACTTTTCTATCATTTTCCGCTTTTTAGTTTGCAAACTTCTTATTTCAAAAGACATTTTCTAATTTTTTAATTTTTTTGGATTTTTAAAATTTTTTTTTTTCATTTTTTTGTATTTTTCGACTTTTTATGACTCAAACTAATGACTAGACACAAATGTCCCATCCCCACACTTAAATGTTGCATTGTCCCTAATGCAAGGATGAAAACACGACTCCTAAAACCTAAAAATCAAAAGAAAATACGAAAACAGATATACAAAGTAAACAAGTGGAACGACTTAGCTGAATAAATATGTGAGACTGTCAGTATGCCAGTCGACAACACATATGCCCTCCAATCCAAACACGCTCAACAATCTGTAATAACTCGGACACGCGAACGGAAGCGGCAACAAACAACGACCTAATAATCAAACATACCAAGCAAACATAATATATACCATCATATCATAAGTTCCACAAACCAAAATCAACGTATCAACCAACCCCCAAACCCTACCAACCTGTTTAGAATATCAGTACAGACCAAAATACGAGGATCAAAAAACAGCATAAAATAAAAACAAAAGATATAAAATCCATTAGCGCTGCTGCATCCTCGAACTACGCATCATCCTAACCCTGCTACCCGCCAGCAGGATCCTCCTGATGTGGCTGCCAGGACGGCGGCGGCTGTACCTGCAGACGATCCATAATAACTCTCATGCCATCTCGCATCTCCTGCCGACCTGCTACGTTCTCCTGCCTCACGTCCTCCACGAACGCAAACAAACTATCTACCCTATCATACACACCCTCCAACGTCAACGGCTCTGGTCGCGGTGGCCTAATAGGGTACTCACGTGCTGATAACTGATGCCTCTGAAGCGGCACCTGATAACGCAGAGGAATAATAGTTTGCATTGCGTCTGCGGCAGCTGAATCTGGTAGGGGTGGCTCTGGTAAAACCTCTAACCACACCGATGGATCATCATATGTAATAATACGTGCCTGCTGAAACCTATTCAGCTCCATGAGTGATGGAGCTGGTGGAGCTGGTCCTGTGTGCATCCTCTCAGCAGGATAATCCGCAAACACTCTGAACCTCTCTGCTAACCTCGTAATGTAAGGCCCGCCAAACAACCTAGCATCTTTCCCACCTTTCTTCGGCCTCACTAACCACCATGCCAACACACTTGCCAAATTCGCTGGCGGACTCTCCACCAAACACATCAGACAGAATAGACTGTGGTGGTTCACCTTGTTATCTCCCTCTTGTCGGCCAATCAGTGTGGCCGCCAAGATCTTGTGCACGAACCTATATAATGGATCTCTAATATCGGATGCCACCATATTATTGGAAAATGGTGATATAGCAATCGTACGCCAGAACCTCGCCAAATCCGCCTTTACCACGCAATGATCCTGCTTCTTCTTTACTACCCCTCTCAATAAACCAATAAACCCAGGATCCTCTACCTCCTGCTGAGTATAGAATCCTATCTGCACTACGAACTGTGGTAATGTCATATTGAAAATCCTCTTTCCCAAAACAAATGAAACCACACCCGGCTCAGCAAACGCCCCATGATGCCTATACTAAAAGGTAAAATGGAACTCCAGTGCCAGCTCATAGTACTGTGGCTCATCACAATCTAACGCCATCCTAAACTTCGGCCCTAGCAACTGCTCTAATCTCTCAACCTGCCCCAGTCGACCAACTAACTCCCAATCTATTCTCCTAAACTCCAGCAACTTCACCTTCTTAATAACATCAAACTTCATATGCTCAGCCGAATCATGAGCAAACTGCAGCAACGGGCTATCCCATAGCATCGTGCTCTGTCCGTGTGGGATCCCATCTCCCCTATAAGTGATTACTCTAAGCGGTGCGTTAGCTGGCTTCTCCTGACCTCTCGTAGATGCATGCCGCTTACGCTTTGTGCCTGAGGAAGATCCTTCAACTGACATCCTGTTCAGACAATTCAATAAACGCGCAAAAACAGGTGAACACTTAGTAAACACAAACTATTTTTGGTTTTTTTTAGTTTTTTAATTTTGCTGGAGTTTTTAAGATTTTTTCTGATTTTTTATGAATTTTTGAAGTGTTTATGATTTTTATGATTTTTTTTTGTTTTTTAATTTTTTTTTAGAATATTTTAATAATATAATAATGTACGATCAAACGACGGCCGTATAGCATTTCGTTCGCGGCCGTTGTTCGAAAACAAATGACATTATTGCAAATAACTCGAATTACAAACAAATGACATTATTGCCAAAAAGTGCGCGACCCGCTTCCCCACACTTGAGCTTTACTACGCCTATATCAATGCATCAAACAATCAAGCATTCAATCAAACCAACCCGATAACCCGTTAAATTTCCTACGTATAGCCCTAACGCAGAAATATGCCGCTGATATACACACAAACAACCCCCCCCACACTTATCACTATGCCATCCGAAAACAAAGGTAACTCAAGCAACTAGCACCACCCGAAATCAACTTAATGTATCTGCTTAGTAACTCATGGAAATCTGGTCCGCACCGTAAAACATGTCCTGAAAATAGACAGCTAACACCATACCTAAACAGACTCGACTGTAGAGTGCGACCGAGACCTGATAGCATTATAATATACGACTCGACATGAAACACTACACTAACCGACTCAAGAAAGAAACCAAACACAGTAAAAAACTACACAACTGACTTGACACTACAGCCACAAATTTGAACCGACTGTACTCGATAGACAGACCCGACACATCAGCTGATACTTAAAAGAAAGTTGCAGGATACATACCTTTTTGCCGACGACACGGGACAGATGAATGTGAGAACACAGGTGGCCGGCGGTGCAGGTGGTGGGTACGGGGGTTTAACAGTGAATCGGAGGTGGTTATGGGGTTATCGGCGGTGGTTATGGCGGAGGTAAGTGGTGATGGCGGTGTCTAAATCGCCGGAGGAGAGGATTTTGAACGTTAGGGTTTCAATTTGAACAATTTGGGGGTGTTAACAGCTGTTGTCGATACAAAGGATCCTCGCGGCCCGCGTAAGGTTTAGGTTAAGTTGAGGCGGGCCACGACGCGCATGAGTTTTAAAATTCTTTTTAAGCCTACATGGGCCGCGTAAACTTAAGAGTATGTCTATACGGGCCGCGTGGACAGTAAACAGCAGCTGTTTGTTTGACAGCAACAACAGTTTCAACTCAAATTCAATTTTTTATTATTCCCAAAATGCCCCCTGCTGTTTATTTTGTCGTTTTTAAGGTAAAACATACCTGTGATGCTGCTCGTTTGTTGATTTCGCCCACATGAAGGTATTGTAACCTGCAAAATACTCGACGACACACAATAGACGCAAAACTACGAAAACACGAAAAACTACGCAAAAACACTAAAACTCTAACTAACGACACGACGCGAAAGACGACTCAATGTACAAACTATACACTTGAGTTTTCACTCAAGAAACTATGCGGCAGTGCTAGGCGGGTCCGAAAGAGGAACAGTTTCCTCTTCGGTGGTGTAGATGGGACCCCCTAGGTAATGCTTCAACCGATGTCCATTTACCTTCCATGAATTCGTCTTTTCTTCATTAAACAACTCCACGGTACCGTACGGGAAAACCTCCTTCACGACATACGGTCCGGACCATCTCGACTTCAACTTTCCGGCAATTAATTTCAACCTCGAATTAAATAAGAGCACTTGATCGCCGACTTTAAACTCCTTCAACTTCCGCAAGCTTCTATCACGAAAAGCTTTCGACTTTTCCTTAATGCTCCAAGAACGATTATACGCGGCGTCACGAAGCGCCTCCAACTCATGAATTTGGAAAAATCGTCTCCTAGCGGCCTCGGTCAAATCAAGATTCACCGTTTTAAGTGCCCATAGAGCCCGGTGCTCTTACTTGACCAGTAAATGGCACACTTTCCCATAAACGACCATAAACGGTGTCTTACCTAGCGGCGTCTTATAGGCGGTGAGGAATGCCCATAATGCGTCGTCCAACTTGTTGGACCAATCTTTTCGACTTTTCCCTACCGTTTTCTCTAAGATTCGCTTATCATCTCGATTCGCGTTCTCCACTTGACCGCTCGTTTGCAGATGATATGCGGTAGACAAGCGGTGCGTAACTCCGTACCTCTCCAATGCCTTCTCCATGACAGAATTACAAAAATGCGTGCCGCGATCACTAATAATTGCCTTAGGTGTACCAAATCGTGTGAATAACTTCTTCACAAACCTCACCACCACTCGTGAATCATTCGTAGGCAAAGCTTGAGCTTCCACCCACTTCGAAACGTAATCAATCGCAACGAGGATGTACCGATTCCCACTCGAAGATGGAAACGGTCCCATGAAATCAATGCCGCAAACCTCGAAGTCTTCCAACACTTGAATAGGATTCTGGGGCATCTCATCCTTGGATGAGATGTTGCCGGTCTGTTGGCAACGATCACACTTTCTCACAAACTCTACTGCATCATTCACTACCACCAGCCAATAAAATCCACAATCGAAGACCTTCTGCGCAGTCACATGCAGACCGTGATGTCCACCTGTCAAACCCTCAAGAACATGCCGTATGATGTCCAAACCATCCTCTCTACTCACACACCTCCTCAAAACTCGATCACCTCCTATCCTGAAGAGGTAAGGCTCGTCCCATATATATTTTTGTGCATCATTTAAAAGCTTCTTCCTCTGTTGGCGATTCATACCATCCATCACGAATCCTTCGGCCAAATAGTTGGCTAAATCGCTAAACCACGGTAAATCCTTGGTCTCTGCCTCAACATAATCAATAGACTCATGAGGGAATCTGTCTCCTATCGGCTCCTCATGAATGTCCTCCCTTCTCGGGTCCTCCAAACGTGACAAGTGGTCTGCCGCCACATTCTCTGCCCCTTTCTTATCCTTAATTTCAATATCAAATTTGGATAGAAGCCGAATCCATCTAATCAGACGCGGCTTAGCGTCCTTCTTCTAGAAAAAGTAACGCAAAGAAGAATGGTCGGTAAACACAACGGTTTTCGAAAGAACAAGGTATGAACGGAACTTGTCGAATGCAAATACAACCGCTAACAACTCCTTCTCCGTGGTGGTGTAGTTCTCTTGGGCGTCGTTCAATATTTTACTTGCGTAGTAAATCGGGTGAAAGTGATTCTCCCGTCTCTGCCCTAACACCGCACCGACTGTGTAATCGCTCGCGTCGCACTTGAGCTCAAAAGGTAAGCTCCAATCAGGTGACACGAGGATAGGTGCACTCACCAACGCTTGAAGGCACTCCTTGTCAAAGACAAAAGGAACGTCCTTCTCCAACAGTCGCGTCATGGGGCGTGTAATTTTAGAAAAATCCTTTATAAAGCGCCGATAAAATCCCGCATGACCGAGAAAACTACGAACCGACTTGACACTAGTCGGCGGAGGAAGCTGACTGATCGTATCTGTCTTCGCTCTATCAACCTCAATACCAGCTCGCAAAATCTTGTGCCCTAGCACAATACCCTCAGTCACCATGAAGTGACACTTCTCGCAGTTCAACATCAGCTTCGTTTCAACGCACCTCTTCAACATCCTCTCAAGATTCATCAAGCATTGGTCGAAAGAACTACCGTATACTGAGAAATCATCCATAAACACCTCCATCGAACTTTCTACCATATCCTGAAAGATCGCGATCATACAACGCTGGAATGTAGCTGGAGCATTACATAAACCAAACGGCATGCATCGGTATGCGTACGTGCCATATGGACATGTAAAAGTGGTCTTTTCCTGATCCTCTGGTGCAATGGGGATTTGAAAATAACCCGAAAACCCATCGAGATAGCAATAGAACTGCTGACCCGCGAGGCGCTCAAGCATCTGATCAATGAATGGGAGCGGAAAATGATCCTTACGAGTGGCGTCATTTAACTTGCGGTAGTCAATGCACACACGCCAACCCGTGACTGTACGTGAAGGAATAAGCTAATTTTTCACATTTAGAATGACTGTCATCCCCCCTTTCTTCGGGACGACCTGCGTAGGACTCACCCAAGCTGAATCAGAAATCAGATAGATCAAACCAGACTCTAACAACTTCCTCACTTCCTTCCTAACTATCTCCTGCATATTCGGATTCAAACGACGCTGCGGCTGCACTACATGCTTGTAAACATCCTCCATCAGAATGCGATGTATGCAAAATGTAGGGCTAATGCCCTTGATATCAGATAGCCTCCAGGCAATCGCATCACTTTGCTCTCTCAACACCTCAATCAACCTCACTTTCTCCTCCTCTGTCAACTTCGAAGATATGATGACAGGCATGTTCGGCTTCTCTCCTAGAAATGCGTACTCAAGGTGTGATGGAAGAACCTTAAGTTCTAAAGGCAGTGGAATCTCTACAGGAGTACTCTCATCACTAATCTCGTTTAGTTCCAACGTCTCAGGAACCCACAACTCATCACTCTCATCCAGCTGCTCCTCCTCAAGTTCCTCAACTTTTTCTTTATCAGGCTCGTCGACAACTCCCTCGCCCACTAAATCAGCTCCACTGATGTACTCGAAACATGTGTCGACACAGGATATTAAAGAATTTAGAAAGTAGACAGAATGACACGGTCCGCTATCATCATCTCGACCTCCAGGGTGCTGCATCACTCTATCAATCTCGAATGTGACAATCTCATCACCTGCTCGAAGAGAAATCTTACCGTCAAAGACATCGATGATCGCCTTTATGGCTCTAAGGAATGGATGGCCCAGAATTTAGAATAATAGGAACACTTTCATCAGCCTCCATGTCAAGCACGACGAAATCCACAGGAAAAACAAACTTATCCACTTTAACCAACAAATTCTCCAGTATCCCACGAGGATACTTGACTGGTCGGTCAGCCAAGGACAACGACATATGAGTGGGCGTTAACAAGCCTCTCGTACAACGAAAACGGCATCAGATTGTTGCTAGCCCCTAAATCGGCTAGGGCATGAGCGGGGGTAACGACTCCCCCAAAGAGAGATGGAATAGTGAAAGTGCTAGGATCGGTTAATTTCTCTGCCAGTTTATTCAAGACTACCGCGGAACAACCTCCTGTTAAAGGAATATTTGAAAGCTCACCAATTCTTTCCTTGTGCTTCAGAAGATCTTTGAGAAATTTAGCATACTTAGCATATTTCTGATGCTTAAGGCTGGTGGGAAACGGAAGGCAAGAATGATCAATCACTGGTGATGGCCGAACCTTCGTCGGCTGCTTCTCCACTTTCTTCTCTACTGGCGACTCCTCGGCGTGCCCGGTACTTGCTGGGTCTAGCCTCATGTGCACCTTTCCTGGAGCCTCCATCTGAATCTCCTCATCAACTTCATCCTCTTTCTCTTCCTCAACACTCTCCCTCACTACTTCTCCCAAATTCTTTCCACTACGGGTCGTAATAGCCTTCGCTGAATGATTCGCGGGATTCGTGAAAGTATTTCACGAAAACTGGCCAGGTGGATGCTCCTGCAACTGTTTGGCAATTCCACCTACTGTTCTTCGAAGATCAAGAAGTGTGGATTGCTGACTTTTGAGCTGAAGTTCAAGATTTTTATTAATTTGATCCTGATTTTTAGCGTAATCAGTTAGGGATTTCTGCGTCGCCTGATTTTGCATCATCATTTGAGCAAACATCTCCTCCATCCTACTCAAGCTGCCCTCTAAAGCCTTTCCACTGCCTTAACTCTCTTGATGCGACCCCCCACTAGTAAACTGTCCACTCGAACCTGAACCACTAAACTGCCCACCCTGACCTGAACTACTACTCCTGTATAGACCGGGCCCTCTACTCTGATACTGACCAGACGGAAATCCAGGAGGATTACCAGATGAACGATACCCACTATTGTTATTGCCACTACTGCGCCAATTGGAGTTATAATTAGAATTATTGAACGGATTCGTGGGACCCCTATTAGCTATGAACTCTACCTCCTCAACAGTAAGGGTAGGACAATCTACCGTATCGTGGCCTCCTCGACACACCTCACACCTATCCACTTTCTTCTTAATCTCACTCAGCTCTTGTTTCAAACCCTCTAAAACAGCAGCTACCGATGGATCCAATCTAACTTGTTTACCCCTCGACCGGCCGAGGAGGTACGCACAGGAATGGAATCCTGCATGTAGTGTTGTAATCCATATCAGAGTGGGCGAAACTTTCAAACAAATTGTTATACTCATTCACTGCCTTTTTTTCCCATAAGCTGCCCTCCTGCTGAAGTATCGAAACGAGCCCTAATTTCAGGAGTAAGACCGTTGTAGAATTTTTCAACTAACGCCCAATCAGACAAACCATGCTGAGAACAACGGGAGATCAAGGTCTGAAAACGCTCCTAGGCTAAGTGGTATGGCTCATCAGGCTCCATGTGGAAGGAGTGATTCTGATCATGAAGGCAGGATGCCTTGGCTGGGGGAAAGTACTTGGCTAAGAAAGCATCACGAAGACCTGCCCAAGTGGTGAAAGTGCCTGCGGGCTGAGAATCGAACCAAACGGCTACGCGTCCAGCGAGTGAGAATGGAAAGACCTGAAGGTATCGAGCATCGAGGTTCACCCCCTCGGTGGAGAAGGTGCTGCAAAGGCGAGTTATGCGATTGATGTGAGCGGGTGCATCCTTGTCGTCACGACCTTGGAACTGGCATGAATTGGTGATGGCCGTCATGATGTAAGAAGGAATCTGCCAAGACCTATCATTCGCGATGTTCGGAAGGGTGATGGGTGATGTAGTGCCGGTGAAACCGGTGGTAGCCTGCTGGTAAACTGTGCGGTTCGCCATAGCGGGTGGAGGACAAGGTGTACGAGAACAGGAGGGTGGTGGGGAACGTGGGGTGATGTCTTTGGGGGAAAATCGAGATCGGGGGTGGAATGCGAAAACGAAGATGAGTTAGAAGAACTTACCTCGAGTGCAGAAGATGAGACGGAAGACTTGATCACAAGTGGAAGCGGCGGTGGTCCCTGCGAGCGCGTATGGGGCATCAACTGCAAAAACCGAATGCAAACAATTAAGAAGACTCTAACGAATGACTCGACAAACTAGAAAAGACAATAAAACAAATATTTTTTTGATTTTTTTATTTTTATATAATTAGACTCCTACGACTCAACGCACAAATAAATAGCACGTAATATGAAACAAAGTAATTAATGCAATTGCCAAAGAGTCCCCGGCAACGACGCCAAAAACTTGATGTGCTAAAAGTGGTTTAATAAAAACAACTAAAATTAACTCTAAATTAGACACTCTAAGCTTTAAATTTATAAACCTAGACTCGATCTAAAACTAAAACCACACAATCGGCAAGTGTATCGATCAATGTAGTATAGCTAAAGTAAGTCCGAGTATCGAACCCACTAGACTCTAATCGAGACTCTAATGATTACGCTAAGACTCTATTTAGACTACGACTGACACGACTTAACTAATTTGTTTATTTGATGAGGGGGGGGGGGTTTCTAAAAATCTTAAATAAAATATTAAACAAAAATATTAATAAAATACTAAACACGAATGTGGACGAAGACTTTAATTAAAGGCGATGAAGACTACCTAGGCTAGATGCAAGCTTCACTCGGAATGGATTTCTATTCGATAGTATCGTGGTATGGAACCGGGATCTTTAAATGCTAAACCTATTAAGACACCAACTAAGCCCCTCGACCCTTCTCAAGGTGATTCTTGTGGCACTACCTAGGCTGTTACGGTTACCGGTTTTTAGATTTCCTTACAGCCCTCTAACTTCTTGAAAGTGCCTTAATATGACGATCTACCTTACAACGCCAAAGTCTAAGGCAACTATGGGTTTCAACTTGGTTTAATAGACAAGAGAATGGTTAGGGAACTAGACCGATTTCTTACAAAACCTAAACCTAGTTATATACCAAACCAAGACCTATTAACAACCTCGAGCCTTATAGAGACAAGATTAGTAGAACACTTGATTTTATTAAATTACCGAATATTACTTCTAAGGTTACTTACTTGATTTTCACCCTAAAGGATTAATGATCTATTACGTGATATAGACACTTACCTAAATCAAGAACTCTAGCACAACCCTATTATGTGATATAGACCGTCACCAAGGATTATACGAAGCAATAAACAACGATAAAACAATATCAAGCATGCATATACACCAAGTTAAAATTCCATAGCCGTTTACAATACAAGAAAATCCATAAACCACAATCATAATATAATCTAATATAATCTGAATTCATCGTGTTACAAATAAAAACGAATGAAAATGAAAGATTAGGATAGTAAAACCCGTAGTCTTCAATCCCGAATGCTCCCAATGTGTACCCGAATGATTCCTAGCTTCCGAACACTCCAAGAACCTCTAATAGTCTCCAAGAACTCCAAATTCGTAATGTATACGGCTGTTGATGAAGATGATGATTTATAACCTTTCAAAAACCCTACTAGCCGTTACTGTCCAAGTCGGTGCACGATTTCAACTCTCTCACCGCCCGCGTAGGTATAAGCATAAGTTCAAGCGGCCGGTATGAAGGACATATTCCAAAAACACATCTTTAAGTTCAGGCGGCCCGCGTAAAAGGTTATGTTAGCTTACGCAGCCCGCCTGGAAGCTCCAGAAATGATTTTCCGCTTCGTTTTCGCTCCCGAGCTCTCGTTTTCCGATCCAGCCTTTCGCCTTTCCAGAATTTAACTCGTTTCCGCTCTTTTTGGCTGTAAAGACCTGGAAATCACGAAATATCAAAGGTATATACATTCTATGCTAAAAACGGGACAAAAACGAATATGTATTGACTAAAACGTACGCGAATAAAGATGTATTTTACAATACATCAGTCACAAAGTTAGATGTTTAGGAGTTGCGTTTGTTTGGTTTAGATAGATGGTGATGCTTTTTTGACTGAACAAATTTGTGTTTTTAAAGAAAAGTTTTATTTTTGTATAAAAATATTTTACCCGGTTTTCAAGATCGGCCCTTTAAATATATCCGATCGTTTAAATATTATATTGTTTTTAACATTTTATTTTTTCAAACATTACTCTACTGTTTTGGTCAAAAATCAAGCTAAAAATAATGTAACCAGATCTGATTTTGTGAGGTACTGTGCTTGAATGATAGGCAATTGAATGATCAATGAATGAAATATAAACGACAATGAACAGAAAAGCATGAAGCCTTTTCAGATAAACATTGAACTGATAAACTTACGTTTTTACAAAAGCATGAAGCCTTTTCAGGTAAACACTAGTTTTTCTGGTATTGTGAACGACTAAGGAGACTTTTGGAATAACTATTTGTGATAGTGAATATATAAGTTGCTGCAAAACGCATGAGGTGTAAAATTCGGGATAGTCACCTAAGTAAACAATTGTAGGACGGTGTTTCGGGACTGAAACCGTGATTAGTGTGAGATTAGTTCAAGACGGGAGATATTAGAGATGGATAAACAAAACCTCTTTATATTAATCGGTAGTAAAACATTACAAATCGGCCCAATTACAAGCTAACTGAACTAATACCAAAGGAGTACACATCCGGGGAGAGACCAGGTAGTGATCTCTCCACCACACAATAGAACTCACTGTGAACTCTCAAATGAGCTCACCTCTATATCACTCTCTCTAGTTTGTAAATGACAAAAGGTTGCTATTTATAGCCACACCCCCTTGTCTAGCAAACACACATGGTCAGACAATACACGTTCGTTTGACCATTTCACTAACTATTACAAATTCAGCATAAAATAAATCTAAACTATTCGACAAGCACCGGACACAAAATCTACATCAACAAATTCCCCCTTGTCCGTTGCTGTCGAATGCTGGAAGTGCAACTGCAATCGCTCTTCAGTCAAGTATTCATCTTCTCTGTATTAACAAATTCCCCCTTGACTGATGATCCATGTAAGTAGTATCTTGACACTCCTTGTATAATATTTCCCCCTTAAAGTACGTGTATCCGTGTTGGGTGTTGTGCGATTTCCTTAATTGACCGATCCTCTGCTGATCTTCCAATACTCCAACTGGCATTTGATAAGGGTTCCAATCTTTAAGAACTGCATCAAGTCTTGATATGTCATAAGAACTTTGTTTCATTCAAGCATACAACATTGGTAGAGATTTCTGGTGAACTATCTTCTGTAAACCATCTTTGTGGAATCGACCATGTAATGCACTTTAATCTTCAGCATCAACACTCAGGAAAGTCAGCTAGACCAAGTGTTTCCCTTGCAAGCTCAACCAAACAGCACGCTTAGTTGAACTACATCCAGATCTCATTGTCTCGCCTTTGTGAAGTTGACCACGTAATGCACCTTCAGCAACAGTACTCAGGAAGTCAGCTTGACCAAGTACATCGTTTGCAAACTCAACGAATTGAGTTACCCCCAGATCCCTGTAAAATCCCAAAGAAACATCAAACCCAAAACCGAATCCTGTAGGTCTTCAGCCTTGAACTATCAGCATTGAACTATCAGCTTTCATAAAGATTCCCCAAGGTCTTCAGTGAACAACGCTTTGAAACTACTGTCGACTTTAGATTCCTGTATGTTTTCATGCAAAACCCTTCACGCTGGCTGGAAAATTAATTAAAATCCTCAAATATGTGTCTGTGCAAAACATTCCACACCGAACCGTTTGTATCACCAGAAAATCACAAACTCTACCACCTGTGATTGCATTAAAAAATTTACGGAAGAAATGCAACATATGAAAATTTTTATCCCCCCATTTCTTTGGTAAGATCTGTAAACCTTAACAGATTCTCTCCACTTCAAAGAAACTGTCGTCAATTTCACAGAACAAATTCTCTCCACTGAGTAGAATTTATCTTCGAATGTTCACCAATTCCCTCTACTGAGCGGAACTGTTGTTAATCTTCACTGAATGTTCTCGGTTTTTCGAAAAATCACGAAAACGACTTTCTTCTTTGCATATTCTAGTTGAATAAGAATGTCCCCTAGCACCCCATAGGATCCCACTTGTATCCCTCCAAAGACTTTGTGAACTCGTTAGGATCGGTATTGACATTCCAGGTTCATACGTTCGTTTTCAAATGCGAGAATATGACAATAAACAAAATGCTTTCGAACATTTACGAATAACCGATGACAACATAAAGATTGACGTGCAGAAGTAAACATACCATTTTTGGTTTTTGGACCATAGTAGTTAAGTCACCAAAATTTGACGTTTGCATCGGTAACCATGACTACCCCATATTTTTTTTAAAAATATCATCATCTGTTTTCATCATCCTAAACTGATCCCGCGCGCTCCCGAACTCGTACGAATTTTGACGTCAAAATTTAGAAGCACGATTCAAATCAACTTCACGAACACCAACTTCTAATAATCCAAGTTCCTAAATACAGCCCATAACAAAACTAATCTTGTACTCCTGGCCCAATTTGAACTTGTAACAAGTTTTGTTGATCTAAACGAATGCACCCCCAGACATAATTTGTCAAACACTATTATATGCTCCAAATGTGAATGGCCCAAAAAAAAATGCCAACATGCATTCACAGCCCACCTATAAATCAAAAGTCAACAATCCATATATATACATTTTAAAGGATTAACATCATTATTTTATCTCTCTCTTTGATGCACATCTTCAAAAGCAGACAATTTTAACTTTACCAAACATCCAAAACTCCAAAGCCCTTTCTCTCTCTTCGATGAACAGCCTCTTCTTCTTCATTTGAACAATCAACAGTAACCAGCATACCATCACCACACACCACCGTGAGCTGTCGTGATCGGAGCTTCTCCGATGACAAATCAACCCAAATCACCGCTCCAGGTCTTCGTCTCTCATCTGCGAATCACATATCCAACAATCCCAAAAAGAAATTCAACATTCAGCCACTAATTTCATCATTCTTCGTCTGAAACCCAGCAACAACATCTCGATCAGTAGCTCCACCTTTCTGAAACTGCTTCAAATCCCACTTACCTGAAACCCATTTCGGATCATCAAACACCACAACAATCGGCGAACTGTCGTCGGCATCCACCGCCGTCATCGGTCGAGC
Source organism: Helianthus annuus (assembly GCF_002127325.2). Lineage (NCBI taxonomy): Eukaryota > Viridiplantae > Streptophyta > Magnoliopsida > Asterales > Asteraceae > Helianthus > Helianthus annuus. Next base: position 10,292,531 of record NC_035446.2, on the reverse strand, counting down.
GAATGACTCCGGCGAAAGACATTGGATGATGAAACTTGTAGATCTTTCACCACAGAGATAGATGGCAGAATTTCGTCGAGTGTCTGATGATGTTTATGGTCGAATGAGGAGGTATTTCGTCATGTTAGGTTTTTCGTCGGGGGGTTTCGTGGGGATGTGTTTCTCGTCGGACCTGATATGAGGAAACCCTGAAGAACACAGCCACTGTTTCTTTTGCAAATTTTACGAGAATCCTTAAAAACATGATATTTGATGATGAAAACTTGTTGATTTCGGTGTGAAACATAAAAACTAACACTCGTATATGTTCTGTTTCATCTAGACCCGAATATTTCGGTCCAGATCTGGGTTTTCTTCATGTTTCCACCATATTTACATCTTGAACAAAAATCACTAAAATCACATATCTAGAGTACTTGTGACTTAGCAAACTGTTAGATTTACTAAAGCGGGTACCATGGCTCTGATACCAATTGTAGGACCGTGTTTCGGGACCAAAACCGTGATTAGTGTGAGATTAGTTCAAGATGGGAGAGATTAGAGATGGATAAACAAAACCTATTAGTATTAATCGGTAGTAAAACATTACAAATCGGCCCGATTACAAGCTAACCGAACTAATACCAAAGGAGTATACATCCGGGTAGAGACCAAGTGGTGATCTCTCCCCCACACAATAGAACTCACTGTGAACTCTCAAATGAGCTCACATCTATCTCACTCTCTCTAGTTTGCAAATGACAAAAGGGTTGCTATTTATAGCCACACCCCCTTTGTCTAGCAAACACACAGGGTCAGACAAATAACCCTCTCGTTTGACCACTTCAAACCAGCGGGTCAATACATGTTCGTTTGACCATTTCACTAACTATTACAAATTCAGCATAAAATAAATCTAAACTATTCGACAAGCATCAGACACAAAATCTGCATCAACAATATCCCTGTACTTGGAGGACCTTTTAGTATTGCACCAGCAATGGATGCCACTATTGTCACAGCTCGACCATTAGAGCCGTCTGTTGCTCCACCTGCTACTGTGATCGAGTCTATCGCTGAGGTCCCTCCACCTTTTTTGTCAGAGCCATCCTTACCTGTCTTTGAGTCACGCGCATCTACTACGCCTCTATTAGTGTATTATCGTCGCGGAAAGAGAGTTAGGCCTGTTGGAGTGGTTGCTTCTACATCACAAGTTGAGACTGCATCTGCTTCAAAGAAGCAGAAAGGGGTTTGGGTAGATCGATGTTGCCATTGTGACCGACAGTTTGCTGCCATGCGTGAAGAACTGGAAACGACCAAGGGTAAACTGAAGGACCTCGAGGGGCAAATGGATTGGTACGATATGTTGAAGGATTTTAATAACAACGTGATGGGTCAGATGCATTGGCGGATAGTGGATTTGGAGGAGTAGGTTAGGAAGATGCTGTATTTCATAGGAATGAAGCGTTAGATGTTGTTTTTGTTTGTCTGTGGTTGTTTGTTTTTGGTTGTTGTGACTGGATACTCTTTTGATGCTTTTCTTTTGGGGGCCTGTGTGCCGATTATATTTTGTGATATTAGGTACAAATTTTGTGAAAACTTGTTATGGGTGTCGAGATAGACATGCCAAGGATAGTTGTGTTGTACCAAAAACAAGTTATTAATTTCTATGATAATATCATATGATTAACTTTTGGTTTAAAAATTTTTCTCATTAATATGTGGATATTATACATGCGCAATGTTTGATCCCCTAATAGTTAATGATTGAATTATTTTTGTTTTGGTTATCGTCTCATGTGATTATTATTGTTGTAAATAATAGAAACGACAAAATGCCGCCAAAAGCAAACCGGATACTGGACTACCTGCCACACCGGAGGAGTTAGCGCGACTCATAACCCAACACGTTAATACTGCCTTGGAACAATGTGATGCTAACCAAAATGATGGCCAGAAACATGAATGCGATACTCTCGGGCAGGATCTTGGTGGGACACAAATTGGAAACCCTTCAGGTAAAATAATGATCGGAAAGTTTTGAATGTTCATCTGTTATGGTTTCATTGGAACGTATTCTTGATTTCTATTAACCGTATGAACAGTGCACCGAAGCGTACACAAAACAATCCAGGGTTGTAGCCCAAGATCATTTACTGGTGTCCTATACAATGATGTGGCATTGATATGTGTGATATCAGGCTGTCAAAATGAGTCGGTTATCCGAGTGTTTCAGCGATCCGAACCTGGAATTGGAGATTCGAAGAAGCGTAAACCCGAGAGCTCTAAGAAGACTCCCGAAGTTGAGAGTAGAAAGAGACGCAACTTGGAGAAAGCAAGTGTAACTAACAATAAAGAGTCAGGAAAAGGTAAAGTCGGTGATGGACAAGAGAAGTGCGCTAGATGTGGCCGAACCGGACATGTGATTTCCCAGTGTTATGCCAAGAATACGTTGAATGGAGTTCCGCTCGAAGGATGCTTCGCATATGGTTAACAAGGACACAATAAAAGAAAATGCCCGAAACCGAAAGGACAAGATGTTAAGAGCAGTTCCGTCGAGGCGGGTGTCGGGAAGGCTAGTGAGAGTCCTGCTACTGTTACTGGTATGTTTTGAATCAAAAGCCAACCAATGTTCATACTTTTAATACCAAAGCTGACTTGAGTTTTGTTCGAAAAACTTTGAACCATTCTTGTGTTCACCTACAAGTAAGCTAAGTATAAAGTGCCCAATAGAACTAATATTTGGGAATTCGATAGAAACTAGCGAGGTCATTCGCGGTTGTAGTAATTAGTTAGGAGATTATAGTTCTAGTGATGGTTTATTTCCGGTGGAACAGGGGAGCTTCGACAAAGATGCAAGAATGAATTCACTTTCTGAGGATAAAGTGGGGCTATCGCTCGAAGAAGCTAGATTGGAATATCTCATCCTAATGGCAGTAGAAAGACGGAAGTTCTTCGCGGAAATCGATTGAGTCGAGTATTGAGTGTTAATAGTCGAGAATGGTCAGTTTTGTGATGGATGCGAAAACCGAACGTAGGAACGTCGGAGAGATTTCTATCAATCGTAACTATCCGGAAGTCTTCCTGAAAAGACTTACCTGGATCTTCTCTGCGAGAAGAATTGAATTTCGAATCGATCTGACTCACGGTGCTGCGCCCGATTGCACAATCTTCTTATAGATTAAGCACCTCCTGAAATGATAGAAATGATGAGATCGTTTTATGAGCTTTTGGACAAGGATTTGACAATTTGTTCAATCAGGCTACCGGGACTCAGCCGCTATACGAGGAATCGATCTACGACTAGGATGTTATCAGTTGAAGGTTGCTACGAAGAAATTTTGAGGACTACTTTTCAAACGTGATATGGCCATTACGAGATATTAGTCATGCCCTTTGATTTAATTAATGTGCCATTTAAATTCATAAATCTCATGAATAGGATATCGAAACCCTAATCAGATAAGTTCGTGATAACAGTCATCGACGACAACAAGTTTGTCTATACACGAACCAAAGAGAATTATAAGTAACGTTTGAAGTTAACTATGGAATTGGAAAGGATGATGAAAGTATGCTTATATATCAATTTGAGATTGGGAAGCGTGTATGATGAACTTAGAAGGAAGTTAAGATACTCACATGCCCTTGGCAGAGATATCTTACAACAATACTTAACACGCTAGTATTTATGTTGCTCAGTTTGAAGCCTTGCATGGATGAAGAGTTCATGGTCACTACGTGGAACTAACGTGTCAAAGGACAATTAACCAGACCATAGTTTATCTAGGAAGCCAGCGACAGGACTTGTCTAGATCGAAGGAAGGTTAAAGGTCGCCAACTGATCGACAGAAGAATTACATGGACACTTGAAGATTTAGTTCTGTTAAAGGAGTTATGTTGAGACGAGAGTTTAGGAATCGAGGACGTGTGTAATATAGATCTACAGGGATATTTCTTCGTAAGAATCCAAGTTTCTCACAGAAACTATAAGACTATATTCAATAGATTCGTTTATGTTATTCTTATTTAGTGCGAAAACAAAACCTGTAGAGTAAAAATTTCGGGGACAAAATTTCCTAAACAGGAGGAGACTGTGACACCCGGCTTTTCAGGCTGTACCATACAATTGCAATACGTGGTGTAAATAGGTAACAGGGCTATATTTGACTGGTTATGATGTTTATATGTGAAATTTAATGTTTTGGTAAATTAAACTTTGATAAAAATAATCTTGGCAATGGTAAGATAAACGCTTATCGCGTAACGATTAAAATGCGAAACGAACGTCGGTGACCACCAGATCAGTGTTAAAATACTAAAAATAATCTGTTATGGTTAGAATAATAATTTAAATCATATCCGTGTGGAAAAGTAATTTAAAACGCTAAGAAACTCTATTTTTTTAGTTGAGCGCGTACTGCGCGAATTAAACAAAATACTGTCAATGCAACCAGTTAAGGTAACTGGTAATTATTTGAGTGATTATTTATATAGAATGATAAAAATAATTTAAAACGCACTAAAACAGGATTAAGACGCTAGATAAAATACCCGGTATCCAGAAAAATACCTGCTTTAACCTAAAGTTACATATATATATATATATATATATATATAGAGAGAGAGAACTTTTTATGTGTATACAGGAAAGAGAGAGAGAGAGAGAGAGAGAGAGTTGGCGGCCAAGGGAGGTGCCACCTCTTCTTGGAATTATAATTGTGTGCCAAGTGGATCTAGTGAAGTGTGCTTAATCATTTGAACATTTTAAACACTTCAACATCATTCAGTCAAGATCAAATTCATCTTTCTCTTCCCTCTTGATACCTCACGGCCGAACACCCCCATATACATACACTTTCAAAAATTCCAATTCATTCCATGAAGATTCAAGGGTCTTTCAAGGTGATTTCAAGCTAAAAAGGGTGTTTGGAAGTAATTTCAAGCAAGACCAACCTCCATATCATCATTTATTCTCAAAAACCCATCTAAAAATCTTGAAGGCATAACCTTCTTTTTAAATCATGTTCTTGATTCATAGTGATGATGGAGATGTTAGATGGTTTCTCTTGAACTTGGAATAAATCACAAAACTTGTATTTTACAAAGAATGAGATTTAAATCAATGTAAACATGAGTGTATATATGTGTGTATATATGGCCAAAAATTTATGGTCATATGTGTGTTAAGTTATGTTTTGGTTTCATGATTCATGATTTACTTAAGTTGATCTTTGAAAAATGAGTTCATGCATGTGTTCAAAAGGTGTCATAGAAGAAAGTTCTAAAAAGATCCTTTTGATTTGAGATGAAAGTGATATAAAGTAGAGTTTTGGAAGTTTATACATGTATGTATATGTGTGTATGTCGCATATGTATGTATGTATATGTAAATGCATACACAAAGTTTTGTCATATGTAAATAAAAGAAAGAATGTTACATTTATGTGAAAATGATTTGATGATTATGAAATGAATATGTTTTGATATAGATGAACATGATATAAATATGGTCTTTGATGCATTTAAAGTTATTTTGGATAATGATGTTATGATATGGGTGTAATAGATGCATATACTTAGACATGCATGATAACATATGTTTATAAAAAGGTGATTTGAGTATGATTTACTAAAAATCAGTTATGAGCATATTATAAACAATAAAATAAAGTTATTTTAAAGTGTTTAGTGAAATATGATTTTGTCATAATGTTTGCTAGCTTTGCATGTTGTACTTGGTGCATTAAAAGTTGTAAAATACGTGAAATGGCATGATTTATGTGCCTTACACAAAAACTGCACTAATATGATTATAACCACTATTTTAATCAGTAAATAACATGTTTTGTGTTAAAATATCAAGTCGTTTCGAGTTGGGATGATTATGGTAACGTTTAACGCAAAACTATGCGTTAAAACGGTCAAAAATCGGCTTTTCGGGTGATTTTTGTAAAAGTGATTTAGATCAGTAAATAAACTGTTGTTTTTAGTTTAAAAAAATATTTTAACTAATTTTAAGTTTACTTGGTGTTCGGTTGGTCATACGTGACTTCCGACGGACGAAAACATTACCGAATCGCTAAAATACGCATTTTTCGATGAACACTAGTATGGGTAAATTTTGAGTGAACCTTATGTGATAAAATGTCTTAAGTGATTTAAACATGTAAATGTGATAATATGTTAAGTGTTAATTTGATAATGGGAAATTTAAACTATGCATGTATGCATGTATGTTTTGTGCGGTAGAAACGGTAAAGTTGCGTTAAATGTGAAACTTGTTGGTCGAGCATGAAATTTGGTACATATGAGATCTTTTATGTACATTTTCTTTAAAAATGACAAATTAGAGAAGTTAGTAATATTTCGCGTGTTTGGTGTTAAATTCTATGAACATTTATGTATATATATTACGACGCGCAAATCGTAGATATATTGCATATAAACGGGAGAGTTAACGGATTTACACAATAATGGTCACCAATAAAATTGTTCAAATCGCAAAAATCGTAAAAATATATATATGTATATGGACTCATATATATATTAACGTGCCAACATAATAAAAAATGACAACTTTTCAAGAAAATCTCAAAGTTATGTGATAATTCTAAGAAACGGAGAAATTTATGATTTTTGTGTTATGTATATTGATTTAGAATGGTTCCTATATTAGGACGTGTAGAAAAATCAATCTCTGGGATTGCGGTATTAAAATACGCATGATGTGTGTAAAATGCAACATATAAATCACATCAATTAAGGCATAAAACTAACCCTTTTTAAGTACTAATGTTGGAAAAAGAGTGTTTTTGTCTTCCTTTTGTATTTTCAGGATGAAATGAGCTCAAAATCACAAAAGAAGCAAAAAGACAACTAATTCTACCATAAATACAAGAAAAGGAACAAAAGTAGACTGCCCGGACCCTCAACGGCACCTCCCAAGGCAAAGGAGAAGAAACAGAGTCTGAACACGCCCCGTGTCCAGCGAACACGGGGGCGTGCCCAGGAAGCAGTAGAAAAGACAAACCAGTAGAAGCTTCCATTGCCCACCACGGGGCCGTGTCCAGCGGGCACGGGGGCATGGTGAAAGTACAGCAGGCGCATTAATTGTAATTGCGAATTACAATTAATGAAGACAGAGAATGTCAGACGGGCACGGGGCCGTGTCCAGCGGACACGGGGCCTTGTCCAGCCTTCTGTTCAGCCTATAAATAGAGGAGCTTGGTTTCATTCTCTCTCATCCCTTGGCACACCACCTCTCTCACACTTCATCCGCCACCCACCACCACCATAACACCATCATCCACCACCATCATCCATTGTCCATCGTAGAGTGTGTGAGTCGTCTCGGGATCCAAGATTGATAGTAAGAGTTCTTGACAATCAAGGCCATGTTTGCCTAAGTCTCTTACATCACTTGGTGAAGACAAGTGTTTAGTATAATACTTTTTATTTTTAATCTTTTGCACTTTTTATTTGGTTTTGTATTAATGACTTTAATAACTAGTTACTTATGTTGAAGGTGATCTTTCCTTATCGTTTGTCCGTGGTGTCTTGGCATTATTTTACTGTCTATATAAAATAAAAGATTTTCACCATTCATATCTCCACGGTCTATATGGAGGTATGTTGGCTACCTGGTCGGGGGTTAAGGGAACGGTTTGGTAAGGGTCTTGCCCTTGTTCAGCGTTTAGAGGTCCTGCTTGGGACCTGGGTCAATTTTAGTAGGGTCTCCTTCAATGCCCATAGGTATTGGATGGCGGGGATCCAAACTCTTTGACCCCCTCATAAGTTAACTACTATTAATACTATAACCCGGCTATTTAGGACTGTATCCCTGCTGACTCAGACTACTTAGCCGAGGGTAACGTCACCGCCAAAAGCGGGGCCTACTACAATTTGCATTAATAACTTAATTCATTATCTTTCAATAATCCGACCCTTTAGGATTGTATCCTTGCTGACTCAAACTACTGGGTTGAGGGTAGCGTCGCCTTCAAAAGAGGGGCCTACTACAATAACTAAGATAATCTCTTAAACAAGTGCAAAAGTGCGAAAATAACCAAAGGTTATACTAATACACGTGTCGGATCCAAGTGATTCATCTTGTCTATCTGTTTTTTTTATTTTATTTTTATTTTCAGCATTTAGTTAGTTTTTATTTTTCTTAGTTTAAAACATTTTTCTAACCTTTTGATTTGATTAGACGTTGAGGATAAACCGGTACTAAAAGCTCTTGTGTCCTTGGACGACCTCGGTATCTTACCAACACTATACTACGTCCACGACGGGTGCACTTGCCCATATGTGTGTTTAGTGTTAGTAAATATTGTGTTTTATAAATTTAAAACTTGGCTAAAAGTGTAAAAAGGGGCTTAAATACTCATCAAAATAATATTACACTACACACGCATCAAGTTTTTGGCGCCGCTGCCGGGGACACAAGGATTTTTAGAAAGTTAGGAATCAACGGCCTAATCATATTTTATTTTTCTTTAATTTTTTAGGATTTTTTTTTAGATTTTCAGCTTCTGCAGAGCTCAACACGGGGCCGTGCCTGCTGAACACGCCCCGTGCTCAATCATTGGAACTGGCAATCCTGTTTTAAGTCAGACAGTAGGCTGAACACGGGGCCGTGTCCACTCAACACGCCCCCGTGCCCAAGATTCAGTTGCTGAAAACAGAACCGTTAGATCCCGGCGGTTGGTAATTTCTGACACAAACATGAGTGATAGTAATTCTTTTTACTTTCGGCACTCTTATGGTTTGTGGTGTCGATTATGTGGAGGCAAACATGAGGAATTAAAATGTTATTTTCTCACTTATAGGCCCCACTATATAGACCCACCGATTCCTTGTAACCTTAAGAGGGGCGAAAGTAAAAATAAGCACTATCTCTCCCTCGAATGCGCCCAACCAGATATTCTAGGAGAAATGCTCCTTGACGAGTTATTTCAACTAGAAGAACTAATTCTAAATTGGTCAAAAGAACTTAGGAAGGATTTTGTAGATCCATCCCAAGATGATGACCATGAGGAATTGTTGGAACCGCATTCCGACAACCTCGTTGCTCCAAAAAATACCTTCTTACCTAGAAAAGACGTGGACGATAGTCGTCCCTGTGCCGATTGTGCCGTGAAGGACTCCCCATCGACTACGTTCGGTGCATACATAGACCTGAGCGATTCGGCATACACCTTCTTTAACGAGAGCCCGGAAAAGGGTTGGACTTGTCCACCTAGAATGAAAATAGGAATTACCCTCACCGATAACCTCTTGCGTTCTCGCCTTAGTATAGGACAAGTAAGGTATCTTAGGCACTTTGGGGTTGTTCCAACAAGTCAAGAACCACCCGACATAAATTAACTCCTTAGTAGAGACAAAACTTCATAAAACAGCTTTCCGACACGGGGCCGTGCCCGGCCAACACGCCCCCGTGTCCACCAAAAGATTCCCTTCTGATCAGAACGTCAGAATAAGGACAAACTGCGTCAGAATTTCATCTGCACACGGAGCCGTGTCCAGTGGACACGGGGCCGTGTCCAGCAGGCTGTCGTTTTCTATAAATGCAGCCAAAAATCCTGCACATTTGGACCAACTTGGGACAGAGATTTGAAGGAATCTTCTCTCAAACAATCCTAGGTAAGTCTAAAAGAAGTTTCCAACAACCCATCTTGTCCTTTCCTCTTCTAGACATTTCCTTCTTCTTCATCTTTCTTCAAGAACTACCATGAAAAGTTTGAATTTTTTTTTTCAACCTTTGTGGTAGGAACAATGAGTTTTGATCATGGAATCTTGGTAAGAACATGTTGTGTAACATTGTTTAAAGTTATTTACTGCCAAAAAGTTTACATAAATTCAGGAAATAACTTAAAAACCTAAGATTCCTTGCTCCAAAATTCTGCAGAAAGATGAACACGGGGCCGTGCTCAGCGAGCACGGGGCCGTGTCCAGAAACTGTTTCGTCTTATAAACTGCTTTTTGGTTTACTTTTCGTAGAATGGCGAGTGAAAACAGCGAAACATCATCCGTTCATTCCTCAAACAGCCGAAGGGGAAGGAGGCCCTCCGTTGAAGCTACACTTGTGCACTATGTGATAGCACTGAGGGAAGCTCTCGACGAAATGACGTCAGTAGAGGAGGTCCTCATTGACCGTATTAACGATCTTACAATGGGACTTGAAAGCAGCTTCCAAGAGATTAACCTTTTGCACCAAAGGTTAAACATTTTGGTAGCACCTCCTATGGAACCAGTCCTTCCACAGCAAGACTGGAACTTGGCACTCGGGGTTAACAACCCTACCGGGTGGGGAGACTTTCCCGCAGAACCTCCCATGGAAAACCCACAAGAAGTTCCAGCGGAAGTTGAAACTCCTCAAACTAATGCAAATGAGCCCTCTTTTCTCCTTCCAAGGGAGGTAGAGGAGTGGCTTGCCGACATATGAGGAGAACCACACCCGGAAGAAGGAGTTCTAAAAAGCCTTATCTAACCAAGATTAGTAGCTTCTTGGAAATTTTGCTAAATTAAAATAAAACATAGGGCTAGAACTCCATGATTTAATTATGTACTTTTATCTTTATCTTTATGTAATGTCTCTCTATGATTTGCAATGCTATGATGGTTTTTAAGATTGATGGTTGTTTTAACAAATAAAACACACTCATGGTGGTAATGGATGAAAAAGGGAACGAGAAAAATGGAACCATGCACGAAGAACAGAGCAACCCGACAAGAATCTCCATCACAGAAGGCTCAACACGGGCCGTGCCCAACCAACACGGCCCCGTGCTGAGCCCCCTGCAGAAAATCACCCAGTTCAGGTAACTGGACACGGGCCGTGTTCAGCGGACACGCCCCCGTGTCCAGGCTTCTGTTTCAAATTCTCTAAATTTTGTTACTGGCACTTGACCACGGGGCCGTGCCCAGTCAACACGGGGCCGTGTCCATGATGCCAGTAACACAAAACTTTGCTTTTAAACCCACTTTTACACATTCTAATCAACCAAAAACATTACTTTTGGACACATTGAGGACAATGTATAATTTAAGTGTGGGGGGGATGCTAAAACCTTGAAATTTTGCAAATCCTAAACACAAGCCTTACACAAAACTCTATTGGAACCGCTAAACACCCCAAATTTTTTCAAAAAAACTTTTTCATTTTTTTATTTATTTATTTGTCTTAGTTTAAGTTGGGAATAACAAGTTCTAAAAAGGTTATATTTTTACAAATTTACAACCGATAGCGTCGTGATAAAAAGAACCAACATAAGAAAATTATGAAACGGCATAACAAGTCTAGTTAAAAATTCGATTATATATACTTGATCACAGTAAAAACCCATTCCCACAAAAGTGAGTTTTGAGCCTTTATTGAGCATAAAAATATACATCTTTAGATTAAATGCTCATTTTTCGTTTCTTGTGTGAATAGCCGCTTGGTTCTTACAAATCTAGAACTTGCCACTACGATACATTCCCGGTCCTTACCGACTTAAACCCAAGTAAGTAAATGATGGAGGCATTAGGACTAACCATTTTCTTTCAAAACCATTACTTTTCATTTTTTTATCACCTACCCAAAATCCCCCTAGATAGCCCCTTTGAGCCTAAACCTTTCATTTCATTACCCCAAAAAACCCCTTTTACCCACCAAAAACCTTTTTATTTTTCACCCTTTATTTTAGTAACAAGCTCGGTTTTTCGTAAACTCGCCTTTTTATGTGAAAAAAAAATGATGAAGTCAAAAACAAACAAAAGCTATATAAAAGCTTGTTTGGAGAAATACTTCAAAATAAAAAGTCGCTAAAAACAAGGTATTTTACGAAAACCGACGCTTTTTACGATTTTCGCCCTTTTTACTAACCACTAACCCAACCACCCACCTTTAACCCAAGCCTAACCCTTCACCCAAAAGTCCTCTTGATATTTACAAAGGTAAAAAGTTAAAAAGGAGGAGGATTGATTGCTTGGCAAGCCTATGGAAGGCGTAAGTTCCATGCCGCTCTCGAGTGATTCACTAAAATATACACCTTCGGCCGAGTGTTGAGTGATCTCCCGTGAGGTATGTGAACTTGTATATAAATGGAATTTTAATAAGGCATGCTATGCCCAAATAAGTAATTTATCTTATGAAACGTTCAAAATAAATCATAACGAATAGGATTGTAAATAAATAAAAATAAAACTTACAAAGACCTTGGATTCCCGACACTCTAGGACAAGCTAAATAAAAAAAAAAAAAACTTCTCTTCTACCTATTCCATTTGGGAGTGTAAGCCACATTTAAAGAGTTTTGCTTGAGGACAAGCAAAAGTTCAAGTGTGGGGGTATTTGATGTGTGTAAAATGCAACATATAAATCACATCAATTAAGGCATAAAACTAACCCTTTTTAAGTACTAATGTTGGAAAAAGAGTGTTTTTGTCTTCCTTTTGTATTTTCAGGATGAAATGAGCTCAAAATCACAAAAGAAGCAAAAAGACAACTAATTCTACCATAAATACAAGAAAAGGAACAAAAGTAGACTGCCCGAACCCTCAACGGCACCTCCCAAGGCAAAGGAGAAGAAACAGAGTCTGAACACGCCCCGTGTCCAGCGAACACGGGGGCGTGCCCAGGAAGCAGCAGAAAAGACAAACCAGTATAAGCTTCCATTGCCCACCACGGGGCCGTGTCCAGCGGGCACGGGGGCGTGGTGAAAGTACAGCAGGCGCATTAATTGTAATTGCGAATTACAATTAATGAAGAGAGAGAATGTCAGACGGGCACGGGGCCGTGTCCAGCGGACACGGGGCCGTGTCCAGCCTTCTGTTCAGCCTATAAATAGAGGAGCTTGGTTTCATTCTCTCTCATCCCTTGGCACACCACCTCTCTCACACTTCATCCGCCACCCACCACCACCATAACACCATCATCCACCACCATCATCCATTGTCCATCGTAGAGTGTGTGAGTCGTCTCGGGATCCAAGATTGATAGTAAGAGTTCTTGACAATCAAGGCCATGTTTGCCTAAGTCTCTTACATCACTTGGTGAAGACAAGTGTTTAGTATAATACTTTTTATTTTTAATCTTTTGCACTTTTTATTTGGTTTTGTATTAATGACTTTAATAACTAGTTACTTATGTTGAAGGTGATCTTTCCTTATCGTTTGTCCGTGGTGTCTTGGCATTATTTTACTGTCTATATAAAATAAAAGATTTTCACCATTCATATCTCCACGGTCTATATGGAGGTATGTTGGCTACCTGGTCGGGGGTTAAGGGAACGGTTTGGTAAGGGTCTTGCCCTTGTTCAACGTTTAGAGGTCCTGCTTGGGACCTGGGTCAATTTTAGTAGGGTCTCCTTCAATGCCCATAGGTATTGGATGGCGGGGATCCAAACTCTTTGACCCCCTCATAAGTTAACTACTATTAATAGTATAACCCGGCTATTTAGGACTGTATCCCTGCTGACTCAGACTACTTAGCCGAGGGTAACGTCACCGCCAAAAGCGGGGCCTACTACAATTTGCATTAATAACTTAATTCATTATCTTTCAATAATCCGACCCTTTAGGATTGTATCCTTGCTGACTCAAACTACTGGGTTGAGGGTAACGTCGCCTTCAAAAGAGGGGCCTACTACAATAACTAAGATAATCTCTTAAACAAGTGCAAAAGTGCGAAAATAATCAAAGGTTATACTAATACACGTGTCGGATCCAAGTGATTCATCTTGTCTATCTGTTTTTTTTATTTTATTTTTATTTTCAGCATTTAGTTAGTTTTTATTTTTCTTAGTTTAAAACATTTTTCTAACCTTTTGATTTGATTAGACGTTGAGGATAAACCGGTACTAAAAGCTCTTGTGTCCTTGGACGACCTCGGTATCTTACCAACACTATACTACGTCCACGATGGGTGCACTTGCCCATATGTGTGTTTAGTGTTAGTAAATATCGTGTTTTATAAATTTAAAACTTGGCTAAAAGTGTAAAAAGGGGCTTAAATACTCATCAAAATAATATTACACTACACACGCATCAACGCACCCAAAGGTAAGTGTCACTAAACCCCTCTTTTTACTGTTTTATATATATTTTGGGGGTAGAACACGTCAAAAAGGTTTATTAATGTTTTTTGAAATAAAACATACCTTTTGATATAAATTATATATTTTCATTGTAAATATATGGATTTTTGGGAATTATATATATATTTCGGGATGAAATGGTTTTGGAGAATAAATACGTTTCGGGTGGAAACGGGATTATACACGGTGTTTGGGGGAAAAACGACCGTGTAGTTGGTACGGTTTTTCTGAAGAGAAACAGGCTGTAAAGTTGGGACGAATGCAAGCCTGATCTCAAGGGAGGGGATCAGTGGATTCGTACAACATGGTATATTAAATTTAAATTGTCATATTAGTAGGATATATATATTGTACGTGTGGCAGACATCATAGTGTTCTTCGAGAAAGAACCCTACGCCCATGATGTGGTTTAATCATTTAAGTAATGTACGCGAGGAATTATTGGTAGATCTATCGGGTTGACAACCCCGTCGTGACCGGTCGCCCCCGGTCAAGTCAAGCGACGAATTTTGATTCTGTTTATTGTCTAGCATTGATTATCCCTGCATGGTTAATATATAGTTCGTATCGTCTAGCTAACATACGAGTCTGAAAATTGACACAAGAATTTAATATACAAAACCTGGGTAGTAACAATATTGTCGGGTTCTTGAAACTGCGACGGAAGGCCCATGGATTTTATTAAGAAAGTAAAATGGACTTTCTAAAAATTAAATGGATGTTTTTAAATAAACTCCTAAATAGAAAGTTTTTCATGGAATAAAATTTTTGTAAGTGAATATGTGAACTCACCTTCCTTTGTGTTGACACTTGATTTTAAGGTGTTCTACAGGTACTTGAGTTCGGCTTCGGGAATCATGGCATATCTTGTGTTTGTTGATGTATGTTGTGTATTTTGAAAATGTTGGACAACTTTTAAACTTTCTGGGACATTTTGTAATAAGATCCGCCAGGATCAAAGACAACTTTACTATGTGGTTGTGTCGCGTCTTAAAACGTAATGTTTAATAACTTATGTTTAAAATAAATTAATATGTCCAACAATAAAATGCATCGCTCGACAAGATATAAATGGGCACCAACTTCCGTTACCACTACGTTTAATATTCCGCTGCGACGTTTTTGGGGTTTGACAACTGAATACTTGAAAACCCATAAAATGTGCGACTATGAAATAATGTTGAATTTTTGAGAATGTGGATTGATCTAAGACTCGTGCGGATGAACAAGACTCTTTTTAAATGTGTGAGGTCATGCGAATGAACTGAACGATGTGCGGATGAACAATCAGATACTGTGTCGGTCCGTGCGAGTCAACTATGACTTGTGTGAATGTACGAATGAATAGACTAACACCACCCAAGTCTGTGGATGTACTTGAACCAGAGACTGAACAAGAGTTTTGCGAATGAACTCAAACTTTGCAGATGAACCTTTTCACAATTGAACCTATAACCAGCAAATGATTCCTTGCTAGCGAATGGACCCCTATTAGCAAATGGACCTTTACTAGTGAATGAACCCTTTCAAATGGATGAACCTTTTCACAATTCAGCAGATGTGTAAACTTCTAGATTATCAAAGAATGAACTGTAAGTCTCTATGGATGGACTTCTAGAATCAGCGGATGAAAACAGATTATCTTTCAAAAAGGATATACCTTGAACTCAAACGGATGAACTATGTTACTCCGAATGAATCTTTCGTCCGGATGAGCGGATTCTGCGAATGAAGAATTCCGGATCGCAACGAATAAACAAGTTCGGCTGCAAATAATCAGCAAACAACCTGATTTCTGCGGCTAATAATTATGTGAAAAACAACAGCGATTTTCTGCGACTGAACAGAATTAAGCGAATGAACCAACTTTAACGAATGTACTGATTTCAGCAATTTGACACTAGTTTGGCGTCTGCAGATTCTGCATATATAATTCTGCAGATGATTAATATGATTCGAACAAACGTTAACAGTTCTGCAGCAGCGGATGTTGGTTCAGGCCTGGTTATACACACACGAAAACTCACCTAATATGGATTTTTGTTTACTGCAAAAACTAACTTCATTAATTTCAGAATTTACATTAAATAAGAAGCAAATAAACTTGATCCTCAAGCTAAGGAGGAAACCCACGTACTCTCCTACTTACTCGGTCAACACACTGACCTACTCACACATTAGTAATTAATATTAATAAAACTCTAATAAAACAAAATATTCAAAGAAACTAATTTGCAGCAAAAGCTCTCAAAGATTTCACGTCCAAAATTGCACGGTTAAAACCTTTTAACCTATGGACCAACTAGTCTCTTGACCGCCAAGCTGCCGACCCGTTTGACCCGCCGACCCTTGACTCGTAAACAAACTGATTAACCCAACAATCACCCCCTTAATTGGTTTGTTCACACCATTCTTCACTGCAGTGTTTCCGTCAAAATAACCTTAACCTCGAGTTATATCGATTTTTCCCGGACACCCGACCTTCACCTCGATCACGTCCAAAGCTGTCTCGGTTCAACCCCCTGATCGTGATTTCACTATTCTATCAAGCTCTTCCTTGATAAGCACACCTTACGTATAACCAACCAACTAGACGCCTACCACCTGTACCGTCTTCGAGTCGCTAAACGAATATCTCAGCCACCTGCTGTTTCGTTTCTACCGTGCTACACCCGTTGGTTTTTCTATCCAAAGAATTCTGCACCCCTTGCAATTCTTCTCGTAGGCTAGAAAGAGTATCCGACAAATAAAAACACGATCCCTTCTTCGTTCTTCTATCAACAAACTGGGTTGACAAGTCCGCTGATTTGGCCTGAATCTCGACTCGTCTCCACTACCCCCTCTTGACCCGCTAGAACGATAACGCTCTAAACCACCGACTTGCGATCACCTAGTTCTCTCCGATCACTGCTGATCTATCACCTTCGATCACTGCACACCGGTAAGCTCTGATCGCTACAGCCTTTTCTTCCACGTTAATCACAACTAACAGCAACGAGACACACCGATGTTCACCCGTCACCCCGTCATCCAAACCGGTACTCTCCACACGACAACGGTTGACACGAACCACCTCCCGGTCTCTGTCTTCGGTTGTTACTAGCCTCCTATGATTTGTGTGTAGCAACAACACCCCCTACTTGTGACGCGAACCGGCAGCCAAACACGCTGCGATTGTCGACTCACCTTGCTCCTGCTGCTCTTGCAGCCCGCACCCGAAGGCTACTCCTATCTTCGAAAGTCGACTCTCAAAACGCCCCTTTTTTAACCTTCGCTCTGATACCAATTGTTGGTTCAGGCCTGGTTATACACACTAAATACACACACGAAAACTCACGTAATATGGACTTCTGTTTACTGCAAAAACTAACTTCATTAATTTCAGAATTTACATTAAATAAGAAGCAAATAAACTTGATCCTAAAGCTAAGGAGGAAACCCACGTACTCTCCTACTTACTCGGTCAACACACTGACCCACTCACACATTAGTAATTAATATTAATAAAACTCTAATAAAACAAAATATTCAAAGAAACTAATTTGCAGCAAAAGCTCTCAAAGATTTCACGTCCAAAATTGCATGGTTAAAACCTTTTAACCTATGGACCATCTAGTCTCTTGACCGCCAAGCTGCTGACCCGTTTGACCCGCCGACCCTTAACTCGTAAACAAACTGATTAACCCAACAGCGGATATATAATTCTGCCGTAAATGGACAACAAAATTCTGCAAATTATCAGTGTTTCAGATCAATTTTGCAGCTGTTTTACGAATGAATACTTTTGTTTTGCGAAGCTGATCTGGTTACAGCAGACACAATTCTGCGCAAACCAAAAATTTCCCAATTCGTGTAATCTTGATACGTAACAAACTGAACTCGATTTAAAACGTGGATCTGTATGAAAATCAATCAACACTAAACTCAAATCATTTGTCTGATTTAAAACTGGACCAGATTTAAAACTATTTGTGACATCCAAACCCTGGGTCCGTACGAAGACAAGTATCAGAACCTGGGTTCGTAATAATGTGGTCTAGCTTTGTACGAAGCAAGAAATAATATGGGTTCGTAAACTAGGTTCGTATGAACTATTCCAGCTTCGTACAAAACACATTCACAACTGCTGGGTTCGTAGAAACAACCCCGGTTCGTATAACTGACTTCGTACAAATGTGTGCTTCGTTTAAGTGTAGCTTCGTATAACACTCAGATTTGTATAAAGGTGTGTAGGTCCACTCGGAGGATTAAGATAAACCTACTCCCTTGTTGTGTAACACACACACAAGTGCGGAATCAAAGTGTGTATGCAAACCAAGCCAAGAACACATAAATACAAAAAAGGATTCAAAGATTAAAGCTCAAATGTATTCAACCAGTAGAATTTTGTTACAAAGATAATACAAGAAAAGCTCTCAACTTTACTGGGTGTTCCATGCCAAAAGGGAAAGCAAAGCAAGAAATCGCACCCGATAAAGAAGATTAACACGGTGGCAGTGCCACTTGAACGCTTGCACATGGATTTGTTCGGTCCTGTCAAGCGTAAAAGCACTAGCAATGACTCGTACTGTCTCGTTGTGACAGATGATTATTCAAGATTTTCTTGGGTGGCGTTTATGGCACACAAGAGTGGGACTTTCAAAATTATCAAAAACATGATCACTACAATTGAGAATTTGTATACTTTGAAAGTGAGATGCATACGTAACGACAATGGAACGTAATTTAAGAATCATGCTATGGAGGAGTTCTTTAAATCCAAAGGCATTCTTCATGCATTCGGTGCCAGGTACACTCCTCAACAAAATGGCGTCGCTGAGCATAAGAATAGAACATTGATCGAAACTGCAAGGACTATGTTGGTAGAATCATAGTTGCCCATTCCCTTTTTGAGTGAAGTTGTGGCTTCTGCATGCTACACGATGAACTGAGTTATTACAGTCAAAAGACACAACAAGACCTGCTTTGAGCTACTATACAAACGGAAGCCAGACTTACAATTTCTTGAACCGTTTGGGTCTCCTTGCACTATGATAAATCCGGATGGAAAGTTTGGGGCAAAAGTAATTGAGGGATTCTTTCTTGGGTATGCCACCCCGAATTTAAGAGTTTGGAATCTCGATACAAAAAGGATCGAGGAATGGTCTGAAGTCAGAGTACAAAGGTATATGTTACCAGTCAGATGTCCGGGTCAGCCATGGATGTTTGAGTATGATGACTTTTTCAATTCGATCAATATTGAAGAAGATGTAGTGGATCCTGCGGCACATATGTAATTTAAGAGTGACAACGCAACAGAGTCGCCGTTGGTTGGTCCAATTATTGTCAACAATCAAGCATCATCTTCGGTTAACAATAATGCTCTTGATAATGAGGATTTTTCACGATGCTGCTGAACTTAAAGAATCATTAGAGGATGATGAATTTCTCGATGCAGACCAAGAAGTTCCTGCAACAGTTGTGCATGGTACTTCACAGGTTACACCCCTGTGGACTGTCCCAAAACAGCTGAAGCTACTACATCATCCTTTTCGCCAATTCAGGTATTGATTTGGTTGTTGATCTCTACTTCCACAATTTGGGTATAAATATTCCAGTTTCGGATAATCTAGAAACAAGAATCCATAATACCCATCCTCATCGAAACAAAACATCATTGGTAATGTTCAAAGTGGCGACTAGACGAGGAATCAGTTGAGAAACAACAACAATGTTGGCTTGTATGTAGCGATTAGAGAACCGCGTTTGCAGAATGATTGGTCCTTCACGTGTTATGTCTCACAAGAAGAACCAAGGTCTTGGAAAGAAGTGGTAAAGGATAATTCTTGGGAGGCAGCTATGTAGGAGGAACTTCAACAATTCCAGAAGCTAGGTGTCTCGAAACTGGTTGAAAACCTAAGAATTATAAGAAGATTGGCACCCGATGGGTTTTCAAGTGCAAAAAGGATGACCGTGGAGTAGTGTCCAAAATAAGGCAAGATTAGTCGTACAAGGTTTTCGTCAGGAAGAAGGGATAAATTACAACGAAGTTTATGCACCAGTTGCACGTCTTGAAGTTATTCGAATCTTTGTAGCCTATGCTTCTTTCAAAGGATTCAAGGTTTATCAAATGGACGTGAAAAGTGCATTCCTACATGGTGTGGTTGAAGAAGAGGTGTATGTCGAACAACCTTCGGGTTTTGAAGATCCTATTCATCCTGATCAGGTTTGGTATGCAACCATATCTAACTATCTTCTGGAGAATGATTTTCGTCGAGTCTTATCGATTGCACTCTTTTCATCAAAGAAAAGGATGGAGATCTTTTGTTGGTTCAGTTATACGTAGATGATATTATTTTTGGTTCAACTAACGATGTTTTATGTAGGGACTTCGAGCGTGTTATGCAGGAGAAATTCGAGATGAGCGCCATGGGGGAAATGAACTTCTTCTTAGGCCTACAAGTTCAACAAACGGATTCTGGGATATTCATCCATCAGACTAAATATGTCGGTGACATCTTGAGCCGGTTCCAGATGTCCGAAGCGACGCCCATTGGTACCCCAATTCCGCAGAATCATGAGATTACTCCGGACTTGAAGGGTGAAAGTGCTAACCCTTCACTTTACCGCGCAATGATCGGATCTCGTATGTATCTCACATCCTCGAGGCCTGACATAATGTATCCTACGTGCCTGCTCGCCCGATATCAAGCCAACCCGAAGGCCTCACATTTGGCAGCTGTAAAAAGGATTTTCCGCTATTTGAAGGGTTGCCCGGACACCGATCTCTCTTACCCTAGGGATGATAGCTTCGACTTGATCGCGTTCAGTGATTCTGATTTTGGTGGCTGCAAAATCGACGACAAATCCACAACAACTGGATGTCTTTTTTTAAGAAATCGCCTGGTCACATGATAGTGTAAGAAGTAGACTTGTGTCGCTACATCAACCTGTGAAGCCGAGTACATTGCTGCCTCAAGTTGTTGCTCCCAAGTCCTGTGGATCCAACAACAAATGCGCAACTACGGTTTTAAATTCCTCTCTACTCCTATTTTCGTTGATAATTCTGCTGCCTTACAGATCACTAGAAATCCTGTGCAGCATTCAAAGACCAAATACATCAAGATCAAATATCACTTCATATGTGATTGTTTTGATAAAAGAGTTATGGTTGTTGTTAAGGTCCCACCGATGACCAACGTGCCGACCTTTTTACCAAAGCTTTTGACAATTCACGTTTTGAGTTTTTACTAATGGTAGACGACATTAAGGTCAAGCAAGAGTAAACCGACATCGGAAAATCGTTTCTTGTAAATATCTATTTGTGTTTTTAATTTATGGTACTTTTTGCATTTTAGGAGGAGTAATTTCCAAACGAAAAATACAAAAAACATTAAAAAAAATTCAAAAATACAAAAACATCGAAATATTTCAAAAACACTAAAACAATAGAAAAACAAAAATGAGTTTCATGTTGAGCAAAAGAGAAAATTTTAGTACATCAGTGGTCTGTCAAAACCTATTTGAACTTAAAATGAAAAAGGATAAGCAGCTATATATAAGATGTATCGGTAGGATCACAATCTTTTTAAAGTGTGCAGGGTGATGCAAACTTAATCGACTGAAGACCGTGTGGGAACCGCTCATCGGCATATGGTCTTGGTACCGAAATTTCGTTTGATAGATTGCCGAGGTTCTGAGATACGTGGTCTTTATGCTATTTATCATATGGGTATCATGGTTGTTTCTTTTACCAAAAACAATGGGGACCCAAGTCTAGAACTTCCATGATACCGTACATACGTGTACATATCATACATACATGTATATAATACATGATGCATTCGACCATCAATAAGTGATAGATATATCACATTCACCCCCGAATAAGTGATTCTAAATTACATCTATCATCCGAGAGTCAAGTTCGTCTCTTATCGATACGATGGTACTAACCTGTTCACGTACTTGCTCTGGTGCCCTGCATGCATAGAATATCAAGTTCCTCAATAATAAGTGATTTAATCACATAGGGCTTGTATTCATCCTTGAATAAGTGAGTATCTCACATCATATACGTTGAAAACATATGATATATGGTATACTCACTAGTAAGATGAACTCTCGTGCATACCTTGTTACGGGAATGTGTCGTATGTGGATGAACACTGGTCGGTGAGTATAAATCATACCTTAATCGTATCCCCTAATCGTGAGTACATCTGATAAGTTGAGTTTAAGTGGACAACAATACCGATAACCGTTATAGGATGCTTATCTAAATATTAATCAATTGAACAACAAGAGTGTTTTGGCGTGACCGTATATACACTGATATGATTCTCTTACCCTCGAAACTCGCAAAAAGAATGTCTGTAAATATTTATTTACTGCTTTCCGTCTTTACATTTGAAATATTCAAAAATACCAAAAAGATTTAGGTGTGTTTTAATATAAACTTTATAAAAGCCAAAAAGATTTTTTTTTCTATTTTAGTTTTGATTGGCCGATGTTGGAACTCGAGTCTTATCCACCTGAAACCTGATCGAAACCAAAACAATTGCATCTTCATAAACGGTCGAACTTAACAAGTTTTGAAAGTTAAAATCTAAAATTGATCAAATTTTTAAACTTTCAAACTGTTGACGATCGGTAGTTGATTGACAGTTGGTCATCATGTGTGTCGTTTGTTTATTTTGACTATATTCCAAGCAGTTTTTCTCATTATGCATTTAGCTCTGTTGTGTGTGTAGATGCGGCATCTAAACTAGCTAAAGGCGGAGAGAGCGTGTTAGCTGACAAGCTTTGGAATGAAGACACGACATGGATGCAGTCAGAGCATCAAGATGATCGAGTTGCAACTGACCACTCATCAACTCTATAAGGATCAAAAGTTTTGAATATCAATGTCTCACAAGCAACGTTCAAGGAGGAGTTTGCTTAGGCATCTCCTGACTGTGATAAGTGATGACATCTAAAGATCCAACAACGTGAAGAACGAACCATGACGAGCAACATCCAAGGGGGAGTTTATTGATGCATATTAGTGTGGATGCGGCTCGGTTTTTTCAGTTCGACTCCGTTACGAAGTGAAGACCGAGGTCAAGATATCCTCCTATCTTGACTCGGTACGATGTTTAGATTGTGTTTAATGTAAATCGGTTGCGCGTGTGCATACTGGTAGATGTTAGTGTATTGTTACTTGCTGTCTGTTTGTTTTCTACAAGTTCTAGTTGTTGCAGCATCACTACGAAAGACAATAAACCCATTATGGAAGTCCACGAAGAACCCTCTTCGTGGACATGGTTGTTCGCAGATATTGATCCTCACGAAGAACATCATCAATGAAGAACCATGCAAATGAAATCTCACAAAGAACATTCTTCACATGGTAGTGTTTCGTCGGTTTGGGTTTGGATGATAAACCCTGAATGTTTGGTGGGTAAAAGTCTTTCATGGGCATTGTTATGGGCCGAGTACCTCTTTCATAAGGATGCTGTTATATGGCCTATAAACATCACCTTGCAGAATACAGAACAAAACAGAAGACACCAGAGAGTTTATGGAGTCTTCTTGTTTAAACTTTGTATTGTTACTCTTCTGGATTAATACACTTGAGCTTTAAACTTCGAATCTTTTCTTGTGTTTGTGTGTTCTTGGCTTGGTTGCATACTCACTAGGATTCTGCACTCGTGTGTGTTTTAACTAACAAGGAAGTAGGTTTATCTTGATCCTCCGAGTGGACCTACAAAAATGTATTTAACATACATACTTGATTAAGTTTATAGTTCAATATATACATGGTATTTCCACTCTCATCCTACACTCTTTCTTCAACCTCCAATCAGCTCAGAAGTTGGAGTTTTCAAGTTCTATTCAAACCAATTTGTCGTCTCCGGCTCCGGTTTGTTTCGCTTATGAACCCAGTCTCTTTGCCACGGTACGTTGGGAACAATGCTATAAAGCATAAACACTAACACAAGGATTTTAATTGGTGGACAATCTTACACAACTTTTTCTGATTTTTAAACTTAACAAGCTATCAATTTCAATGGCCAAACATCTACATTCTATACCAATTGATATTTTTAAATAACTACATCCATGGTTATTCCATGAGTCGAGCGTCACTCTCAGCACTCGCTTTCTTTTCTGAATTCTTTCCTCTTTTATTTTCTGCATAAGGACATTCAACTAGACATTTAGCTTCTCCAGTCACGCAAATAGTAAGCAAAACATATGGGTACCTTCTCCCATGTTGATAAATACCATTGTACTTTTTCTGCCCAAAAGTACATAATCATGAATCATTTCATCTGTAATTTTGGTGTCTTCTTCAATAGGCAGCGGCATATGGTAATTCTGTTGAACAAAATAGGAACAATCCATGAATTTCTAAGGATACCATTATGGTGAAGCCAAAAATTTGTATGTCATATTTGCAAAACATCTAACCGTGTCAAACCATTAATACACGAATATCTTTTCAATAATATTTAAAAAGGTCCCTACAGAACACCATCCCAATAGGAAGTTTAATAGGCCTCCGTGCTAAAATGATTAAGAAATGTATATATAATCCGGAAGCTTAACTTGTATTATGTGTCCACAAATTATTGTTTTTGGTGGGTGCAATTGGGTTATGTTCAAGTGAAATTTCAATAAAAATGGCTTTGTGTTAATGATAAACATTTGTCGACATCGTTGTCCCATTAAACAGTAAATGCACAGAGAAACATAGTTGTTAATGGCAATAGCGACAAATAGCGATAAGGTAACTATTTCCTACATTGCGAATAGTGATAAATAAGGGGCCGCTGTTTTATAAATAACCTCACACTAGAAAAAAATTTATTTTTTTATCTGTATATCATATAAAATACCCTAGTATATATGCTATTTTACTTGCATTTTTTAACAAAAACCTAAAATTCAGTTATTTATTACTATATTTAATTGCTATTTATATAAACAAAATTAACTGTCGCTATTATTGCTATCTAAAACTACAACCCTAATAGCGAGCCTAGATCTATACACGTATTGACAACTATGCAAAGAGGTGTTACTGAGAAAGAGCGACAAACACCTCATCCATGTCTTGAAAGTCGGCATATTCCTGTTGATACAAATGTAATTTGAAGTTAGAATTGAACACTGGAAGCTTTTACTTATGTTTATAATACAAACGTGCTTCCATGCGTTTGAAACAAAACCAAGGGCATGATGCTAAATTCCACCTAGAAAAATTTGATGATAGAATCCTTTTTAAATTTTAGCATGCATGATACATAAGAAGGATGGAAAATTAATTCAGATGCACTAGTGTTGTTTATCATGTAGAATGACGTTAAAGAAACCTTTTTGACGTCACAAAGTTTAATTGGTTTTCTATAACAAGATGCATTTGCATTTCTCTTTTGAGCCTTTCCCGTAAGTGAAACTTTTTGATTTTGTAGCTACAGCTGATATTCATATGATTTATCTTTCATTATATATATAGTAACTCAGCTATTAAGAAATTCTATTCAGTGATATGCTAGATCCTGTTATCTGACAATTAGTTTCTTAATAGCGAAAGGAAAAAAAACAAGGATACCTTGTCCCAGTTCGACAATATGTTGGTTATTTTTGATGTCATGTCTTCTTCATTCTGAGCAACAAAATACAAAAGAACCATTGAATTGTATGAACTTGCCTCCTAAGAAAATCATATATCCAAAGTCTTTTATTTGATCACAAATACCTGATTTCTTTCTTGTGAGTCTCCAAGTGTAATAGAATTCTTTTTATGTGGATGGCTGTGATGCTTAATATAACTTTTAACTTCCACCATAGAGCGGTAAGTCTTGCTGGAATAGTTATGGTGGTAAAACTGCAAAGGGATGCCATATATACCTTATTTTCTTTGTGTGATTATTTAGAGAGTTTTTAGGAGGTTAACTGAACAAGCAAAACTCTGTACATTGCCCGAACCTTATCAATTGTGCCAGTGTCCACTCTTCTCCTTTTCTCCTCGGTCCAACCGTCAAGCAGTTTGGACATTGGGAGGTATTCCCCTCCTTCTGTACACCATTGCTGCACTTACAAGTATAAAAATATAGGGACTAGAGAGAAAGATGCGGGTGCAGTAAAAACTTGATGGAATCAAAATAACTTTTATATATATAAAACACTAGAACGCAGTTTGAACTCGCTAATACCTTTACTTAAGAACAAGGTTGAAAATACTGACATCTTAGTCACTAGCTATCATTCGATGAATATCATTCAAGTAATTACGGAAGGTTGTTTT
Source organism: Helianthus annuus (assembly GCF_002127325.2). Lineage (NCBI taxonomy): Eukaryota > Viridiplantae > Streptophyta > Magnoliopsida > Asterales > Asteraceae > Helianthus > Helianthus annuus. The sequence continues at coordinate 10,266,195 of NC_035446.2, read as the reverse complement.
CAATTTAAGTGGCAAAATCGATTTACTTCTAATTTGGAAACATCAAACTGTAGCAAAATGGAAACTACAAAAAAGAGCACAGTCTATTCAACTACCTATTTTTAATAAAATTAAGAAATTTATATAGATAGAATCCTTTAAACAGTTTACTGCTACCTATGCAAGGCATGGAAGACTCTCCAGGGTTTAATGTACGCATGGGTGTATCTAGACTTTGAAATGGCTAGACCAACCGTAGTAATATACTAAGTTAGGATAAACTATTGTAAATCTGGAACAATTTGTTTTGTTGTGTACTGTTATATTAAAATTGTAGCAAAATTCTAATAAATAAGCTTTTGATTTGTTCAAAACAATAAAGTCTGAATGTGGAACAATGTTTTCCATCAAATAGTAGTTATGCACCTGTTGTAAACCTGAACCATTGGTTTAGTGCAAGTCCATACTAGAAGTGGTTCATGTAGTGGTGAAATTGGGTAATGGGAGGTTATATTTACACAATCAAGTGTTACTAAAAAGTTCAAGATTAATCACCGCATCCATGGCTTCAATTTCGGTACGTTCGGGTTCAGGAAGGCGGATTTTGATGCTTGAAGTACCTATTACGATAGATTTCTGTAATGTTCTCCTTTTTCGACCCTGAGTTTGAAAAATTACTATTAGTCTTACACTTTCTCAAATCACTTCAAGAAGAATAATGTGAGTGGGACTAATCCCTTAAGATAGCATTGCCACATAGAAAACGAGCCAAGACAACCAGTTTATAGGCTTACCCTTTGCATGGATGGTGTGCTATATGAGATTGGGTCAGCATCAATAGCGTATTCGTCATCACTTGCTATAACCGTTTCATTTACGTCGCCCTGCGTGTCGAATGATTTGAAAACGCACTATGTGAACCGTAAATAACGCACATAATCAAAAGGGCTGACGAAAATTATATTGATAATAACAACATAAATAAATAAAATAATAATAATAATAATAATAATAATAATAATAATAATAATAATAATAATAATAATAATAATAATAATAATAATAATAATAATAATAATAATAATAATAATAAAAGTTATTGGGTCGTAGCTATATGTTTCCATCCTATACTTACATTAGATTGAGAAACTTTCGTTGCGGAATATGACTGCTTCTCCTCATTTATGTTGGTTGACTCGTGATTGGGATTATGGGATTTTTTTCCATTGCAGTTCATGGTTTCCAAAGTGTTTAAAGATGCCATAAAGCTGAGAACAATACAGATCAGTTGAATATAAATTCTAAAATGGGTAACACAATACAAACACAACACATTCAAGAATTAGATAGATAACCAACTCTCAAATACTTAGATCCACATTTTGTTCCCAACAGTACGGCTTACATTACATAAATGATTATCAAATAAAAGATATCAAGAATCAGTATATACTTATTCAGTTAAGCTTGTTCATTTATAAAGAACTATAGATTAACCAGTCAGGTAATCTTAATGAAATTAGGACATCACTAGTAAGATTGAACATGCTAGCTTCAATAAAAAAGGTGATAAGAATGATGAATTAGATCATCAACTAATTACACCGATTAAAAGAAAGGATGAAAGTGCGAAATGTCCTACATAAGGTGATAAATTTGACACAGAATATTTGATTATAAATTAAAAGTGATAAATTTTGTTTAAACAAAATTGCTAAAACTGAAAACACCGTAGCTAAAAACTAGGGTTTCTCTAGAACCTTTCAAGAAAAAAATTAGAAAAAAGTTGTCAATTGGCCGGTTGCAGATGAGCATGTTTCTTTCTGAGATTATAGGCCCTGGATTTTCTCACACTGCACTTACCTGATTGTAATGAAATTTGAAATGCAATCTGGGTGCAGGAATTAGGGATTCTGCTGGAACGAAAGAACAGCGCTGCTTGTTTTATTTTTAGTAGGAGCACGTCACGTCTTTTATATACTGAAACATGACTTGTGTGTTACAATTAGTAACCCCTAAAAACCTGAAATTTACACCCAAGTCCTTGTCAATGGATAGCGGTATCCAATAAATGCAAATATGAATGATGTAGGTAGTTATGATTTTTTTCAGTTAGTTTTTTTTTTAAACTAGAATAGTAAATTGGGGATACACAAAGGATCACTACAAGAAAAGACCACTTTTAGCGGCGACACCTTTAGCGGCGACAGGCCATCTGTCGCCGCTATTGGTCGATCCGCGTCACACCCAACCCCCAGCCGTTGATCATTATTCTGATCTAACGGTTGGGGATTAAAGAGGCAATACCGACGACGGGTTAGGGTTAATAGCGGCGACACTCTGTCTCCGCTAAAGGTAGGTGTCCCACTTTAATCCCAACCACACAAATCTTATCCTGGTTAACCTAATAGCGGCGACAAAGGAACCAGTAGCGGCGACAGGCCGTCGCCGGTAAAAGTGCTTCCGTAAAGACCCTATACAGCGCCATTTCTTCCCTCCTTCTTCACTTTTTCCCCCAAACTCTTCATCTTACCGCCGTGAACCGCCTTTTTTCACCAAATCGGTTAGTTTAACTTGTTTTTTTGTTAAATCTCTTCTATATTTTGTTATCTACATGTTATAGACTTTAATTTTTGCTCGTTTTTGTCTATATTTATGTTTATGGAAGAAAATTCGGATCACCACCATCACCTCTCCGGTCACCACCATCACTTCTCCGGTCACCACCTGGTCTCCGCGGTCTATATCTACTTGAAAGCTTGAAATTACGGTTAGTTTTATATGAGTTTTTTCAAAGTTTAGAAATTGTATAATTTTTTGTTTAGTTATGTAAATGTATATGTAAGAATATATGTTTGTATGTAAATGTTTGTGAAAATGTATAATGTAGGTGTATTTGGTGAAAATGAGTATATGTAGGTGTATGTATTTGTGTATGTAGGTGTATGTATGTGTATGTAAAGATGTATATTTGTATATTAATGAATTATTGTTTGTTTAGGTATGTAAATGTATAGTGTAGGTATATGTTAGTATGTCAAATGTATAATGTAGGTGTATTTGATGAAAATGTGTATATGAAAATCTATGTATTTGTGTATGTAAGCATGTATGTGGGTATGTAAGTGTATGAATGAATGTATGTATGTAGCTGTATGTTAGCTAGTATGTTGGTGCAAATTGTGTATGTTAGTATGTATGTTTGTATAAAGTATAATGTAGGTGTATTTGGGGAAAATGTGTATATGAAAATCTATGTATTTGTGTATGTAGGTGTATGTAAGCATGTATGTGGGTATGTAAGTGTATGAATGAATGTATGTTTGCAGGTGTATGTTAGTATGTTGGTGAAAAATGTGTATGTTAGTATGTATGTTTGTATAAAGTATGCAAATGTGTGTGTAAGGATGCAAATGTGTAGGTTTGAAAAAAATGTTAAAGTTTGATAATTTGTATATTTGTGTTTAGGTTTTAAAACATTTATATTTAAATTTGACAAATATATATTAGTTAGGAAATACCCTCTTTATATTAAAATCATCATTTAAAACATAACGGACATAGAAAATACCCGCCAATATTGAAATCACCATTTAAAACAAAAGGAGCTATGAAAATACCCGCCCGAAATATAAACCATTATGAAGAACATTACGAGCTTAAAAATCGTGTCTGATATTGAATTCATCATTTCAAACATAACGAGCTAAGAAAATACCCAATCGAAATTGAAATCATGATTTAAAACATAACGTTCCGCCCAAAATTTAAAACAATCATTAAGAACATAACAAGCTTAAAAAACTGTGCCCGTGTTTGAATTAATCATTTTAAACATAACGAGCTTAGAAATACCCGCCCGAAATTGATTTAGAAATTAATTTCGGGTTGTAACTTTATAGGGATTATGTTTTTGGTATTGCTGATATTCGCTTATTTGATGGCCGATGTGGCCCCCTGGGGACATGGGGTGACGGCGCTGGTGATCCACCGCTTCCTCCTCGTGGGATTCGTGGCACACACGAGACAGACGGTAAGTCTTTTACTAAATTATTTTGTAGTCCTTATATTTTATATATTATAAATGTTGTTACTAATTATTTTTGTTTTAATTGCAGCGGTTCCCCCAAAGAAGGTTAGGGGGAAAGCTAAAAACGAGAAACTACGACGTCTAGTAAAAGCGGGGGGGCCTGTGTCGCTTACGTTTAACCGACAGGTCACGTTTACCCCTGTTCGTAAATCAAGAGAAATGTTTTCAAGGGAGGCCGGCATTTATATGTGGCAGGCCATCCCGTTTGATAAAATTGGATGGGATGCTGTTGAACAACATTACAAGGATGCCATCATGAACCACTTACGGGTAAATAAGTTATATGCATAAAATTTTATAGCACATGCAAATCTAATTTATAAATGATATTTTAACTTTTTTATTTAATTTGTAGGAAAATTTCAATCTTGATGAAGTGGAACGTGATTATGACGCGAAAAACTTGAAGGGTGGTATAAGGACTGTGCTTATGAAGCGATACAATGACTGCAAGTATGAAGCTAGACAATTATTTGATAGCAAGGGAGGTTACGATGATCTTGAGAGTGCAAGGGCATACCATCTCATCGATATGCCCTATGAAAACTGGTTGAGAACCATCGAAGGTTTCCGGCAAGAAAATTATATTAAAAAAAGCAAGGCCAACAAAAAAGTACGCGATAAACAACAATTCCCATACCGTGGGGGGACATCTTCGTACGGTAGCACCGCCTATAAAAATGTAATGTTTTATGTATGTGTGCGTGTGTGTAAGCTTTGGTATTTAATGTCTAATCTAAGTGTCATGTTAAACAGAATTTGGATTGGGTACCTACGTATGCTAAAACCCACACGGACAATCAAGGGAATTGGGTTGATCCGGTTGCTGAACAAAATTACGTCAGTATTTCTTTTAAGTATTATTTTCTATAACAAATATATATATGTACACATATATATTTAATCATCTTCGTAAAATACCGCCGAACATACAACGGGCCACAGAAGAATGGAGCGGCGATGGTCCTCCAATTGCCCCGTATCAAGAAGCGTTGGGAGAGCGGCGAGGATGGTACCGCGGGATGGGGCCTAAACCTTCTTCCAACACGTCCTCGCACTCGTCATCTAACATGTCGTCTTCGCAAGCTCGGACGCAAGAACCCTTTTCCGAGGTAAACTACGCAATTTATAAAATGACAAACGAACGCAAGTTTCCTTGTTAAATATATGTTGGTAGCGTTAATTAATATGCTCATATACGTTTTGCTATCTATTATTGTAGGATTTTGTTAACAGCTTGTTCCAAACCCCGTCATTTTTGAACCAACTTAACAACTATCTTGCTTCACAAGGAAAAGGAAAGTCAAAAGACTACGATTCTGACAACTTATTCGATAATGAATCCGACGATGAACCCAACGATAACGATGACGATGAGTGACTTGTTTTTAATGTATGTTTGGATTTAATTAAACGTTGTAGGATATAATGTACGACTTAAACGTAGTTTTTAAGTATATTACCTTTAGTATATGTTGATTATGTTCATGGCGTACGCTTGCGTTGTTTCAAAATAGGCAGGTTTTGTTTTTTCGGCCGTAAAACTGGCTGGGCAGCTGTATATACAGCTGCTGTATTTAAAGAAACCAGACTTTTAGTGGCGACAGTTGTCGCCGCTATTGCCTTTCAACCTTTACCGACCAAGGTCAATACCGGCGACACTTTTAGCGACGACAGTTGTCGTCGCTAAAAGTGAAGGATCAATACCAGTGACAGACATCTTTACCGGCGACAACTGGTCAATAGCGTCCGAGCAATACCGGCGACGTTTTACCGGCGACATGTCGCCGCTAAAGGTGCCCTGTTCTTGTAGTGGATTATGAGGATATACAAAAGGGTCAATCCATTTGGACATCCTCTCGGCCTATTTGGACACCTTTGTTGCCCTAGACGCCTCGTCTAGGGCTATACGGGGCGTCTAGGCACTGAATTCGAGAGCCTCTCAGTCACAAAGTTCCACGTTTAGGAGTTGCTTTTGTTTGTTTGTTTGTTTTTTTTTTTTTGGTTGAAAAAATGGGTGTTTTGATGGGGTAATTTGATGGTTTTTGGATGGTGATGCATTTTTGAGTGAACAAATTTGTGTTTTTAAAGAAAAGTTGTTTTTGTATAAAAATATTTTACCCGGTTTCAAGATCGGCCCTTTAAATATATTCTACGTTTAAATATTATATTGTTTTTAATATTTTATTTTTTCAAATATTACTCTACTGTTTTGGTAAAAAATGAAGCTAAAAATAATGTAACCAGATCTGATTTTGTTAGGTAGTGTGCTTGAATGATAGGTAATTGAATGATCAATGAATGAAAGATAAACGACAATGAACACAAAAGCATGAAACCTTTTTAGATAAACATTGAACTGATAAACTTACGTTTTTACAAAAGCATGAAGCCTTTTCAGATAAAACTAGTTTGTCTGGTATTGTGAACGACTAAGGAGACTTTTGGAATAACTGTTTGTGATAGTGAATAGATAAGTTGCTGCAAAACGCATGAGATGTAAAATTCGGGAGTCACCTAGGTAAACAAACCATGAAGATCACCATATACTTCAATGCCTCACAACAAATGCAGACGTACAAACATGAAACTAATCCGCTATTAACAAAAGAAGCACTGGAGTTAAAATATTGAAAATTCAGCTAAGGGGGGTCTGTTGATACATGCTTGAAGCTCAAGTTCCAAAATGAATTGGCGAGATTCAGACAAATCAACACCGAAAATAAAACATCTCTGGCTATTTCCAAGGGGAGCCTTTCGATGCGTAATTGGGCTTCACAGCTTGAAAATATACGCGTTTTAGTCTTGTTTAATGGGAATCTACTATATAAGGGGTATAAGTTGCTAGTTGTCATAACATTCTAGAATACATTTCCCTCACAATTCACACACTCCATAGATTATCTCTCTAGAAACCCCAAACCCTATATTTCCAATCCCTTTGTAATCAAAAGTGTTCGTATTAGTATTAATCGAAAACAAATTAGTTTATATTAGACCGGTGTGCTTGCATTTGATAGATTGATTAGTGGATTTGTAGGTCCCTTTTTTCCGGTGGATCGATAACGAAAACCTATCCTTGTTTATCACCAACACGGTAACGGGTGCGGAATCCCCGTGACGGTGCAAACCAAACACAGTTAACAAGAACACGCGTAACCAAAAGATTCAAAATCTATTGATTATGGATGAGAACGATACAAACATATACAAACAATGTTTACAGACTCTCTCTCAAAGTCACAGCTCTCGTCTCTCGTCCAAGTTTCACATAGAAACAAATGACGAGTATTTATACTAAACAGAGACACAGACTTGACGAAACAGAAAAAAGCCTCGGCGAAACACACAAAGTCGACGAAACTGGTGAGTTTCGTCGACAAACATTTCAAATCCAATCTTGTTTCGTCGTTGGTGTTGAAGCCCAAATGAAGTCAAAGGCCCAATTCAAGTCAAAGCCCAGTGTGTTGATTAGCCCAGTGACAAAGTGACGAAACAGAATTGTTTCGTCATTTGTTTTTACAAGATCACAAAGTCAACACATTTTCACCTAAATGACATTATCATGACATCATCATGATGATGTCATGATGATGTGGCAGCGGGAACCGGCTCGCGGCGCTTCGTGCTTCACGTGTCGAACTCTGGAGCGCACGACGGAGGAATGTCGTGACGTCGGGCTTGAGCCGGACTTAACCGTGTCGAAACCAAGTCTAACCGAGCCGAGTCGAATCGAGCCGAGTCGCGTCCACAGAAAGTGTATCAACAAACTCCCCCTTGGACGCTACTCGTGATGGTTCGTCTTCTGTGATGGTTCATCTTCTGTGTCTTTCATGTCGGAGGATGTAACACCTCGAAATTTTGCGTCCTATAATGTATTGACACGTGTCTTGAGTTTACACGTGGTATTAAATACAGAATAAAGGACTAAAGTTGACAAAACATGGAAAGTATGTAATTCGAGGGTTAAAAATGTCAACGAGGGATGAATACACTGTACTGTAACCCTAAATGATGCTCGTACCTTCAAACGGATAAATCATGGATCATACGAAACGAAATGCGGAAGGAAGTTAGAGATTACAAACTAGAGGGGTTGATGGTGTCGACATGTTTAAGTGACACCTCTGAGTGACCCTTTAACATACCCGAGGCTTTGTAACAGTAAATTACGCTCACTAGAATATACGATATAAATTTCGCGAAGTTCCGTTTTAAAACGAGAAAGTTATGATCAATTCCGTATGCAAGGGGTTAGAAGCGTCAACAATGAAAGAAAAGGCTTTTCGGATAGTAATTAAACTAACCGGGGACTTAACGGCGCGGGTAAAACTCACGAGGCCCTTATTCGTAAATAATCGAGGCCCAAATCGCAAAGTTACCCCTTCGAAACCGAAAGGTCAGGCTAATAATGGCAAAAGATTTGAAAATCTTGAATTACAGGTCTCAGGCGGCCCGCGTTAGAGAAACAAGGAAGCTTATGTGGACCGCGAGCCATGTGAAGATCTGGTTCCTGACATAAGGATTCAGGCGGCCCGCGTGAGCCTAGCCTGATCCTTAATGCGGGCCGCGTCAAGGTGCCAGATGCAGAAAACATGCACAGATTCACTGTTTGATCTTATAACCGACTTTGGGTGCAATTATGGCAGCATGGGCGCCCCCTACATGTCCCCTAATACTCAGGGACAGCTGCTGATCATCCATGAGCAATGATAGACTTAGTTGTGATGATCTTATGCATAATTTTTCACTATTAAAGGCAATGTAATGCACACAATTGAAACACACCTCAAACCTGTTTTCTTGACCACTTCTGGAGCTCAAGAGCATTCTTCTAACATCTCTGGTCGTGCACCAAGCTTCTGTAAGTATGCCTAACCCTTTGTGGCTTAGTTTTTGCTTAGTTATAGCCTAAAAGTCAATCCGTCGTAATTAACGATTGACTTGGCGATAAATCACAAATGGTCCAGTGGTTTGTCGAATCAAAAGTAGTTATATGTTGGTAATCATGTGGGCATTAAACCCCTAAAAGGGCACCCTCTGATTCCCATTCTAACTAGTCCGAATGTCGAGTCAAACTTGCTTAGAAAAAGTCAACAGAACGCTATTTTGCGATTTTAAGCATAATCAGTAATGTAGATGGCGCGTAATCTGTTTTAACACTCATATAACATGATAATAAGTATATTAACTAGTCTAAGCTTGTTTGATCCGACCATTTACTGTTTTGACCCGGTTCGAAACCGAAAGTCGCAAACTTTGACTTTTGCTTTGACTTCAGTTCTGACCCGTTATGGTATGATTTAGATATGCCTTAGGACTCTCTTAGGACCAGGTTACATGATGGTATAACCCTATGTGACCGGTTCGTTGTTTGTCCAAGTCTTTAGCACAATTCCGTTAAATGCTTAAAAGTTGACCGTAACGCCCTTTTCAATTTAAAACGAGAATTTTTGACATGTGAAAGGACAATAGCCTTAGTCACTGATTTCTAAGCATGTCCCTAAAATTTCACGTCAATCCGAGGTCTAGAATGGGAGTTATGCTAAATAGCGCAATTACGAAAACTTTAGTAATTAAATGGCGCAATTAGCATAACGCCTATCTAAACCCAAATTTCGACACCAAACCTTTTACCCACCAATGTAAAATAATATTTCGAGATTTTTAAAGATTTTTAATGATTTTTATCCTGCTCATAACCTGTGGTTATGGCATCGGTTCGGTAAATACCGAATATACCCTTTTCGAGCATAACTTGAGTTCTACAAAGTATTTTGACCCGATTCCAGTTGCTACTGATTTTAAATAATAAATAGAGTATTTTGGACTTTATAAACTGATCGGAAAACTCAGATTTCCTGTAGAACTCAGAAACCTCTTTTATGATCTTTAAAATGACCGAAAAACCCCTACGGGGCACATATTGGATTAAAACTCGTTACGGGCATTATGGAAGGTATCCTACTGATACCACAACCTCTTTAAAGTATATTGACTTAGGAAATTTGTGTAGGACTCTTACGGCTACCCGTTACGCCTTTTGCGCGCACGGTTCGGTTTCTGTAACTAGTTTACATAAACTAGCCGAAATGGGTCAAACCTTACTGTTTTGACCTCAAAATCCAGAGTGTGGTTATATTACCCATATAAAACAAGTCTTCAAACTTGTTGGGTCCAAACCACATTCCACTCCCGGTTTTCGCCTTTCACGTGATTAAACCATAATTATCCTTGGAAACCAATCGGTCTAGCTAAGGCTACATTAAAGACCCGTTAGGATTCTAATAGGTTGTTATAAACCTTCGTTCCAGAATAGGAGACCAGTAAAAGATACTTGCATTTATTTGATTGAGGTTATTACTTGCAAAGGTAACACTTTTAACTTATTTTCCGTTATACGTGCTTGGGTTACGGTATTTAAAATACCGCTTGGTCGGGCAATTGACCCCAACTCATTAGTAGTTGGGTATTATCAATGTAACCCGTTTAAAAACTTGTTTTGTTGGCTTTACGCCTTTGGGAGCTTAATGACCATGTCCCGGATATCCTTGGCATCATTTTACGAAATGGCCACGATCCCGACACACGGGTGTAGGCGTACACCCGTAATATGTCTATATTATTATAGGTATAACCGTTGGTTTTCCCGCCACGGCTTTATGCTTTTTGGCGTGTCTATTAACCTTAAACCCGGCACGACCCGGGCGACCGAACGCATATTGAACATGTAATTCTTTTACAAGATTTAATTATAAATTATTCCAAGTTATAAAGAGTTTGTGCCTTGTGCATTCAAATCAATTTTATTAAACATTTTACAAAAGTGTCGGTTGAATGTATTTACCAGTGTAAACTGACGTATTTTCCCCAAAAAGATTAAATGCAGGTTCTAAGCGTAATTGGCTGGATATTTCACCTTAGCATCAATAAGGAGTCTCGCAAGCTTAAGATGCCTACGTCTGTTGAACAATACTTATATTTTATTTTGATCCCCTGTGGATTATATTTCGACAATTGTGATACTTTGAGATTACATTAAAAGGTTGAAATATATTTATCTTTATGCTTCCGCTGTGCATTTATATATTGTGTGGTTTGACTATATTGTTGCCAACTACGTCACGGTAATCCCCTACCGGGCCCACCGGTGATACACGTGGAAATCGGGGTGTGACAGGTTGGTATCAGAGCCAACGTTGAGTGAATTAAACACTATCCTTATGTGTTTAATCTCAATGACACAATTGCACATACTTGAGTCTAGACAAGAACATAGGACAAATTCGAAATTTTATTCCAGTTTGTCTTTTATTGTTTATTGTGATTTAAAAATTTGTTAAGCAGGAAATATGCCACCAGCAATTAGAAGAGGAGGAAGATGCAAAGGGCCGATCACTACTCATAATGATCACGAGGCCGGACCTTCGAACATGCGAGCTCCTTCTAGTACAAGGAGTGAAGAACCTCAGAGACGTAGAAGAAACCTCTTTGAACCTGCAAGACATTCTACCTCGCACAGTTCGACACCTTCATACCGTCACTCGTTTGGACCAAATTCGGAAAATGATCCCAGTAACCCTCAACCTTCGTTTATACCTCTCCAGCGATCTGCTTCGCACCGTTCCTATGGCGATCCTACTCCTTTCTTTCAAGGCCGATTTAACCCGGCTGATTACGTCCAAGAACCAATAGGTTATAACCCTTTAGGGCCTGAAGACCATTTCTCCGAAGATAATGCGGTAGATATGGATGAAGACACAGATCCCATAGAACCTGCAAGAGGTACTCCCAACCATCCTATCGAGATCTCTGATGGGTCATCCTTTCATGGAACACCCTATCAAGGTCCCGACAGTTACCAGGTGAGATTTAACCAGTGTGATTGGTACTTCACACCTTCTCATCACTTCTCGCCTCATGAGCAGCAACAGCAACAGGATCCTTCCGAGGATTCGCGTTTCGTGGCAGTTACGCCACCGCCTCCTCCGCCACCAGTTCAGCAAGCACCTCCAGATCCGCCAAGGCGTTGGAGATCAGGCGCGCGGATGTCCACCCGAGGAGGGGAATTCCATTTTAGCACCCCTCGCCACTCGAGTGCAAGTCACTTTCCGCCAGTACCTGAAGAACCACAGTTAGGGGAACCTTCTGGTCACCCTGCAGAGGTGAATTCTGCACCAGTTGCACCACCTCCACCACCATTCGACTATGACAATCCAATACCAGCATATGGCAGTTCCACCGCGTGCAACCCGTTTGAGTAGCCGACTCATACGCACTACAACTATAATTATGATGCTGACCCATACGTGGTAGCGGCTAATTATAATGCCCTTCATCCCGATAGAGCTTATGGAAACCTTTGGGGTACAGATTACTCAGCTCATGGGTATCCAATACCTCCTAGACCTCCGGTTCAACAACCGTCACAACAGCCACGTTTTTCTCCACCGGAGCAAGAAGAAATCCTCCACCGTTTAAACCGAGTGGAACGAGACTTTGAGCAAGAACGTAAAAGTAATCGCGGATTCCTTAAAGGCCTAGCAAACCTACTAAAAGGGAGGAAGAAACGAGATCATTAGTCTCTTTATGTATTATTGTATTTACTATTGCAATCAAGTCCCTGCGAGGACATTTGTCTTAAGTATTTTAGTCCCTGCGAGGACATTAGCCTTAAGTATTTTAGTCCCTGTGAGGACATTAGCCTTAAGTATTTTAGTCCCTGCGAGGACATTTATCGTGTTTAGTCCCTGCGTGGACAATTGCATTTCAGTCCCTGCAAGGACTTATCTTTTAGTCCCTGTGCGAACATCTATCTATGTATTTGGTCCCTGCGTGGACTTGTTTTCTGTAAACCTCTGCGTAGGTATCTATTTATTTAAAAGTCCCGTTTAGGGCAGTGTGTAACCATTATTATGATTAATGGAATATATGTTCTAAATTTCATTTTGTTATTATATACAATGAAACAAGGATCATTCCTTTTAAATTAATCTGCCTAAATAAAGAATCTTAATAGTGAAACTTAGCCTAGTGTCATTATAAGACCCGGCCAAGATGGTAAGACTTAATTAAAAAGATTCAGATTCCAGTTAACCTCTGTAAACACGTTAACATCCTTGGCAGATGTGATTCGTTAAAATCACACGCGTCATTCTTATATACGAATCCATTAAGGGATTCCAAGACCCAAATTAATGATTCATAAATCATGGGCTAATCGTCAATAAAGATTATCATTTATCAAACATCCATTAAGTGATGTAGTGCCTACGGGCCATACTTATTGTCATATAAGACAAAAGACAGTGGTAGTATATGACTCCCTGTCAGAAAAGGTAAAAGGACTACGGTTCAAACCTCCATGCCTTGATTCTCTGTAATCCCGGCTTATATTATAAAACGTCCCTGTGACTAGGCTTTTGTGCCACTAACTAAATTATTTGTAAATAGGATAAGTTATATTCAAATCCTAAACAACAGTGAGTAACAAATTAACCCAATATGGTCTATGTTTACCATGGTTAATGAATTGCCATAAAAGACAATTCCATTATAAACTCCTAAATAAATCTTTGTCATTATCTTATGTAGCAGATTCGAGTTACAATGGCTGAACCAAGTGGAGCTAATAGTCATTCGAAAGAAGATGACAATGATAACGCTCAGATTCATTTAACGGGCGCTGAACTAAAAGCTTTGGTAGACAACGCTGTCAAGGCAGCCTTGGATCGGCAGTATGAAGAATACACCGAGTCCCGAAGCAGAACCCTATCTACACCACACTCAAAGCCAAAAACCCATTATAAATCTCACAGCAAACCACCCTCAACTCCGTCTAAGCCTAAGAACGACGACGATAGCACTCATCCAATGAGAATAGTGTCCACCCTAAGAAGAAAGTGGTCGATGATACACCTCGCGACAGGGGTTGCACGTATAAATATTTCGTATCTTGCAAACCCCGAGATTTCACTGGGAAAAGGGCGCGGTGGATTGTATGACCTGGTTAGACGAGATGGACACTATTGTGGACATCAGTGGCTGTGCAGAGAGAGACTTGGTGAAGTTTGTTTCACAGTCGTTCAAGGGTGAAGCCCTAGCGCGGTGGAGATCTCTGGTTCAAGCCTCTTGGAAGGCTGTTTTATATAGCATGACATGGGAGGAATTTATGGCTCTCATCAAGGAAAATTACTGCCCTCAGCACGAGGTTGAAAAGATCGAGTCTGATTTCTTATCGTTGGTCATGAAGAACCTGGATTGCCAGGCATACCTCACGACTTTCAACACTCTGTCGAGATTGGTTCCGTATCTTGTAACACCGGAACCCAAACGGATTGCGCGCTTCATTGGGGGTTTGGCCCCAGAAATAAAGGCTAGCGTAAAGGCTTCTAGGCCTGCTACCTTCAGGTCCGTGGCAGATATATCTCTGTCTCTCACGCTAGATGCAGTGAGGCAGAGGTCGTTGAGGAATGCTGATAGTGAGAAGAGGAAACGTGAGGATGATGATTCACGTAGATCCAGCAAGAAGCATCGAGGCAATCGTGACCACAAGAGGGGGTCAGAGAGCAAGAGAAATGACCGACAATCAGGCGACAAGCCCTTGTGCAAGGTTTGTCAGAAGCACCACTTTGGAAGGTGCAGGTTTGAGAAGAAATCCCCACCAAAGCCGTGTGGGATATGCAAGTCCTCGGAGCATAGGACTCTTGAGTGCAAGAAACTCAAGGATGAAACTTGTTACAGTTGCAACGAGAAGGGGCATATCAAGACGAACTGCCCGAAGTTAGTGAAGAAGGCTGATGATGGGAAGAAGACCAATGAGAGGGTCTTTCAGATGGATGTTAAAGAGGCTATCCAGAACGACAATGTCATAACCGGTACGTTCCTTATCAATGATGTTTTCGCAAGAGTCTTATTTGATTCTGGAGAAGATAAATCCTTTGTGGACGATAAGTTCTGCGAGTTATTAAAATTGCCTGTTAAAACCTTGAATGTAAAATATGAAGTAGAACTAGCCGATGGGACTATGGGGACAGTTTCAACTATTTTAGATGGATGTGTTATATCCATTAGGAATCACTCATTTCCTTTATCCCTGTGACCCTTTAAACTCGCTGGTTTCGACGTAGTGTTGGGTATGGATTGGTTATCGCATAACCAAGCCCAAATCGTGTGCAACCAGAAACAAGTGGTAATCAAGACTCCGTCTGGAGAACCACTTACCATCCAAGGAGATACTCGACATGGATTGCCTGCGCATGTATCTATGCTAAAGGCATCCAGATGTTTGAAGAAAGGATGTGTTATTTATATGGCACAGGTAATCATTGGTGAGGAGAAACCCAGAATTGAAGACATCCCAGTCATCTCTGATTATCCTGAAGTTTTTCCAGAGGAACTGCTTGGTTTGCCACCAGACAGACAAGTAGAATTCAGTCTCGACATCATTCTAGGAGCCGCACCTATCGCGAGAGCACCTTATAGATTGGCACCCACGGAAATGAAAGAATTGAGGACACAACTAGATGATCTGCTGGCCAAGGGTTTTGTTAGACCAAGTTCATCTCCTTGGGGAGCGCCAATCCTGTTCGTCAAAAAGAAAGATGGTTCGATGCGTCTATGCATCGATTACCGTGAGCTGAACAAAGTGACGATCAAGAATAGGTATCCTTTGCCTAGGATCGGCGATCTATTCGATCAGCATCAAGGAGCGAGCTACTTCTCAAAGATTGACCTAAGGTCAGGGTACCATCAATTGAAGGTCAAGGATGAAGACGTGCATAAAACTGCATTTAGGACTCGATATGGTCATTTCGAGTTCCTAGTGATGCCTTTTGGGCTCACCAATGCACCGGCCGCATTCATGGATCTCATGAATCGCGTTTGCAAGCCTTATTTGGATAAATTTGTCATTGTCTTCATTGATGACATCCTTATCTACTCGAAGAGTCAAGCTGACCATGAAAAGCATCTTCGATGTATTCTCAAACTGCTTCATCAAGAAAAGCTTTATGCCAAGTTCTCTAAATGTGACTTTTGGCTATGAGAAGTCCAGTTCCTTGGACATGTAGTCAGCGAGCGTGGTATCCAGGTGGATCCCGCTAAAGTTGAAGCCGTCATGAACTGGCAGGAGCCGAAGACACCTACGGAGATTCGCAGTTTCCTAGGTCTAGCAGGATACTACAGACGCTTCATCGAAAACTTTTCAAGAATTGCTACACCCCTAACTTCTTTAACTAGAAAGAAAATAAAGTTCGATTGGGGCCCTAAGCAGCAAGAAGCTTTTGATATCCTCAAGCAAAAGCTGAGCAATGCTCCAGTGTTGACATTGCCGGACGAAATGGAAGAATTTGTCGTATATTGTGATGCATCGCACACTGGTATGGGTTGTGTGCTTATGCAGAGGGGCAAGGTGATTGCCTATGCTTCGCGACAATTGAAAGTGCATGAAAAGAACTACACCACCCACGACATGGAGTTGGGTGCTGTTGTATTTGCACTAAAACTTTGGAGGCATTACCTTTATGGCATTAAATTTGTGATCTATTCTGATCACAAAAGCCTCCAACATCTGTTCAATCAGAAAGATCTGAATATGAGGCAGCGACGCTGGATGGAAACTCTGAACGACTATGACTGCGAAATAAGATACCATCCAGGCAAGGCCAATGTAGTCGCAGATGCCTTGAGCAGGAAAGAGAGAGTGAAACCGATAAGAATCAATGCCAAGAGCATTGAGATCAAAAACAGTCTGAACGAACGAATGTTAACTGCACAGAAAGAAGCTGTGTTAGAAGCTAACTATCCAAACGAAAAGCTAAGGGTAACCGAGGAGCAGTTATCTTGTGGCAAGGATGGGATTTTGAGATCAAATGGGAGGATATGGGTTCCTGTTTATGGAGGTCTTCGTGACGTTATCCTCCAGGAAGCCTGTCACACCCCCAAAATCCACACGCGGAGTACCACCGCTTGGGAGCGTGACATGACCAGGATCAAGCCACCAATCATATCGAACATGTAATTAATATCAAATACAATAAATGTAAACCAATCATTCAATACGATAGGTGTTCAAACATAATCATAGTTTCAGAGTATAGCGGAAGCATAAGTACGAAAACCCAAATGTGTAACATAAGTTCAATAAGTTTCAAAACATAATCCATGCTCCACAACGACCTGCTCCTCCCTGTGCAAGCTCCATAAGTATCTAACGACCTGCAAGGCATGTAACAGAGGATCAACAACTAGTTGAGCGAGTTCACAGTTAACAGTTCAGTAATAGTACAGTGTGAGTAGTAATATGTTCGTTCGTTATGTCCTGTATGGTATTAGTTTCCATCGCGGCCTCCCAGGCAGGTATGCGAAGATATTAGGGGATGTTCATCCCAAGTATTCTAGACTAGGTTTGCTTGTATCGCGGCCTACCAGGCAGGTGTGCGAAGATTAGCATAGTACAGTTCGCGGCCTTCCAAAGGCAGGTGTGCGAAGTCAGTCATAATATCGCGGCCAACCCTTGGCAGGTGTGCGAAGATCGTTCAATAAGTGTTACTAGTCTAGCAGTAGGTTCTATCATCTAGTATGTACAGTAAAGTAATCCAATCCCATTCCCACCCTGGGAATCCCATGCCTTGGCTGTGTGAACTCACCTTGGTTTGCTCGGTATGTTATTGCTTCTAGATTTATTAATCTCTAAGTCCGTTACACACGACCTAGGATATATTGCACATGATTCATTCAATTAGGGTTTACAATCCTCGATATTCAAGCAACGGTGCTTTGTGTGTTTATTGTGTACACCATGATATCACATAGAATGTTCACGTATGCAGGATCGTACAGTTGCATTCCACTTCATACAAGCATATATCGAATCATACAGTTATAAGCAGAGTGAACAGTAACATGAGATCATATACAAATCATACTGTGAGCTTTTACATACACCTCACTTGCAAAGTCCGGGTAATTAGTATGTAGACAGGATAACATCATGTTTAGTATGTAATCAGGATAATAATCATGTTTAATTCACAACAACTTGACATCTCAGCACAATAGAAGATTAGATAGCATTCTAGGTTAATAAATTCGGACCTCTAAGGTTTCATAG
Organism: Helianthus annuus; assembly: GCF_002127325.2. Taxonomy (NCBI): domain Eukaryota; kingdom Viridiplantae; phylum Streptophyta; class Magnoliopsida; order Asterales; family Asteraceae; genus Helianthus; species Helianthus annuus. The sequence continues at coordinate 10,248,013 of NC_035446.2, read as the reverse complement.
ATGAAACTCGGACATTACAAGGTGACAAGAACTCGGACATAAGCTCATTTGAAAAGTCGGACCATGGGCTCCCTTTGCAAACTCGGATGGTGTAAACACATACATAATATTCGGACATCCCTATTTTGTATAAAAGTCGGACTAGACAATTCATCACTAAACTCGGTCCCTTTATAAGGTTAAACATCGGACAACATTAAAGCTCGGGCATACATGTTTCATTAACAAAGGTCGGGCATACATGATCATTTAATAGGTCGGACAAGGGTCATGGGGGTTTAAAAGTCGGAGTGTGGAGAACCACAAACTCGGACTACATGCTTTACAAAAGTCGGACGCTTGAAAACAACCCATAAAAGTCGGACTAGAGGGGAGGGGTGGGTTTCCTTACATAAATACTATTGGGCCAAAGCCCTCAACCAATGGCCTTTGGTTGGCCGCCCAACCCAACCAATCAAGTAACTCATGCATGACAATGATTAGTTCTGCAACCATTAATTTATCATAACTGATTCATTCTCAACATTCAAGTCAACATCTACTCATCACATTCTTATATGGCACATGTATATAATTATTATTCTTTTGAAATGGCAGACAATTATGTTTATCACCTCAACAGTATTGGACCTTTTATGTTTTCTTTACAACACTCGATCAAAACAAATAATTATTATCATTTATATCCACCGTTTCACCACCCAATGATCATTGCCGTTTCATATACCCAATAAATGATATTATTCAAAAACAATTTGGTGGCACACTCATAGACCCCCCATATGTCCACTGACAAACCTATGCTAACAAGAACAATCTAGCCGAATAGGGTATGGTGATTACATGCAGACTAGGTGACAATTTCCTATGTCATCACATGCACAAACATTAATTTGGCTACACTTTTCATACAATCCACATGCCAATCATGCCTCACAATAGTCGACAAGTATGTATATTGTTTCCATGCTTTCATTGGACCAAACAAGCAATCACATGAATTATCAATGCACTAACAATATCAATCATGATTATTACATATCGGCAGTTCATTAATAAAATAATTCATCAATGGCCGACAAGTGTGACCATTTTTATGCCATGGCAGTAAGTACTATGCTATTGGACCAAACAAATCATCCAATCACTAATAACATCATCATACAAATTGGCAGCCTATAAACAAATAAAAATGAGAATGTTATGGCCGACAAGGGTAGATAGATTCATGTTGCTATTTGACCAACATTAACCCTTTTGCAATTCTATTGGACCAAAAATAAAGGATCTTACAACCTATCACAATTCCATATGAATGACACTATGTATATACAAAGGTCAATAGATAAAGAAAACTAACCAATGGATCGGACACAGAGAAGGAAATACTCGGGATGGAATTCACGGCTGCCGAACAACTCAAGAATAGTAATAAGGCTTTAGGGTTTGCTACCTTTTAAATAATCACAAAAACATCCCCTAACCCTCCTAATATACGTATAACCAATTGAATGGGCCTTAGCCTGATTCTAAAGTGTGGGCCGAGTAGGTTGGGGTATGGTGTGCATGCACTACGCATTCAAAACAGGCCCAAATACAGTGGGCTTCATTCGGATCATGCCTTCAAGTAAAAGGAATGAAAATCTTGGGCCGAAATGCAATACCAAAGGGGTGCAGTTATGAGTCTAGGTGTGCAATTGGGGCCCGTTACAAGATCGGCCCATCTAAGCACTCAAACACGCTCGACCAACACATCATAGCACAATGCTCAACGAAAGTTTAGTAAATTAAAGACGCGAAATGAGCGAATCACAAGGATCACAAATTGAAACAGTACAAACCTTGAAGGTTCGGGTTGTCACATTATCCCCAACTAAAAAGAAATTTCGTCCCGAAATTTAGCATGCGGTTACTGAGGAAGCTAGGTAAGTTGTATCGTTCACTGGTTTTCCTGGGGTGTCACATCATCCCCCCGTTGATTTGGAATTTCGTCCCGAAATTCAGTAGTAGTAGCTTCAGCCTCAGTAGTGGATGCATTGGTTTCGAATAATTGGGGGTACTTTTCTTTCATTTGGTCTTCGCGTTCCCAGGTGTACTTTGGGCCACGTCGGGAGTTCCAACGAACTCGAACAAGAGGGATTCTCTTGTGTTTGAGGACCTTAACATCCCGGTCCGTGATTTCAACTGGTTACTCGACGAACTGCAACCGCTCGTCAATAGTGAGTTCCTTAAAAGGAATGATAAGGGTCTCATCTGACAGGCACTTCTTCAGATTAGACACGTGAAAAACATTGTGAACTGCACCGAGTTCAGCTGGTAGGTTCAATCTGTAGGCTACTGGGCCTATTCTTTCTATAATCTCAAATGGTCCGACATATCGCGGATTAAGTTTACCCCGTTTGCCAAAACATACCACACCCTTCCAGGGTGAGACTTTAAGTAATACCCGGTCCCCGACCTGAAACTCCAATGGCTTTTTACGCTTATCCGCGCAGGCTTTCTGACGGTCGCGTGCTGCCGCCATGCGTTGTCGTATCTGTGCAATCTTTTCTGCGGCGTCCACTACAATCTCTGGACCCGTAATCTGACTATCCCCCACCTCTGCCCAACAGAGAGGTGACCGGCATTTACGTCCGTACAATGCCTCGAATGGAGCGGCTTGTATGCTGGTGTGATAACTGTTATTATACGAAAACTCCACTAACGGGAGATGTTTTTCCCAGCCGTTGCCGAAATCGATAACACATGCCCGAAGCATGTCTTCAAGAGTCTGGATCGTTCGCTCAGACTGCCCATCCGTCTGAGGATGGTACGCTGTGCTCATGTCTAATCGTGAGCCAAAGGATTTGTGCATCGCTTGCCATAGCTCTGACGTGAATCGTGCATCCCGATCCGAAATGATGGAAATGGGCACCCCGTGCCTCGAAACAACTTCTTTAAGGTAGATGTCTGTGAGAGTGGAGAACTTATCCGCTTCCTTAATATCCAGGAAGTGAGCAGACTTGGTGAGTCGATCCACGATCACCCATATAGTATCATTCCCATGCTGGGATCTGGGTAGGCCTGTAACAAAATCCATGGAAAAATCTTCCCATTTCCACTGTGGTATCCTGGGTTGCTGAAGTAGACCTGCTGGCTTCTGATATTCAACCTTGACTCTTGCACAGGTCAAGCACTTGCCAACATAGGTGGCGATGTGGGCCTTCATGCTAGGCCACCAATAAGTAGTTCTGATGTCGTGGTACATTTTGTCCGACCCTGGATGTACCGAGTAGCGTCGCCATATCTTAAGCGCGAAAACAACAGCTCCCAACTCTAACTCGTGCGTCGTGTAGTTCCGTTCATGAATCTTGAGTTGTCGCGATGCGTAAGCAATAACCTTATCCCGTTGCATCAATACGCAACCAAGACCCTGTATCGATGCGTCACAATAAACCACGAAGTCATCTGTGCCCTCCGGTAATGAGAGAATAGGTGCACTGCGAAGCCTATCCTTTAGGTACTGAAGAGCGGTCTCTTGGGAATCTCCCCAACGGTAGGTGACACCTTTCTGTGTCAGCATAGTAAGCGGCTGCGCGATCTTCGAAAAGTCTTTAATGAATCGTCTGTAATACCCCGCCAAACCCAAGAATTGGCGTATTTCCGTCGGTGTACGCGGTGCATGCCAGTTCCTGATCGAATCTACCTTGGATGGATCAGCATGAATCCCATCCCTGTTCACCACATGGCCTAAGAAGTGGACTTCACGAAGCCAGAAGTCGCATTTAGAAAACTTTGCGTACAATTGCTCCTTTCGAAGAAGTTCCAAGATAAGACGTAAGTGCTGCTCGTGCTCCTCCTGACTCTTGGAGTAGATCATAATGTCGTCGATGAAGACAATGACGAACTTGTCAAGATAGGGTTTGCACACCCTGTTCGTAAGGTCCATAAATACGGCAGGTGCGCTCAATAATATCAAACCATCCATCATATCAAACATAAAATATAGTAGGTAGAATAATTCATAAAACCCAATACAATTGATGTTCAAGCCAAACTTTGTTTGAGTAGCGTAAACATAATAATGAAAACCCAAGATAAGATATAAGTTCAGATATCGTTCATTGCGTCTCCTCATCCTAACACGAAAACTCGACCTCTTGCCTCGTTGCCATTGTTGTTGTTGTTTCCCCCGTTGTTGTTGTTGTTCCCGTTGCCCTGGTTATTGTTGTGGTTCTGATTCTGGTTCAACTGAGGGCAATCGCGTTTGTAATGACCTTCTGCCCCACACTGGAAACATCCCCGGTTTCCACGCTGTGGTTGCTGCTGCTGCTGTGGGTTTTGAGGAACTGGTGGCGGAAGTTGCTGATCCTGGTTTGCAGGTCGAGAGCTTCTACAATCCTTAGCCTCATGACCCATCTTGAGGCATCTTTGACAACGTTCCCTGCGACATCTTCCGCTGTGGTGTCTGTTACACTTATTACACAGTGGGTGAATTCCCCGATATCCACCCTGCCCCTGACTGCCAGATGATTGCTGACTCGAATTCTGGTAGTCATTTGTCTTGCGTTGCAGAGACTGGACAGAAACTGATCCCTTGCTGGAATCCCCCTCCCATTTTCTCTTGTTGTCACTGGGAGTAGCAGAAGTAGTGACAGCAGTAGTGGTAGCCTTGATACGTTTTGGCAGCCTGTTCTGGTCCACTGCCTGATCTGTAATACGATGAGCAAGGCGCTGAATAGCCTGGATATTATCAAGATTAGCCGATGTCATATGGCTCTGGATCTCTGGCGCCAAACCCTTGAGATACAACTCGATACGTTTCACTGGAGGGTCCACCATAGTTGGGCATAGCACGGCCAGTTCATTCGACCGTTTGGTATAGGCTTCGATCTCTGACCCAACCATTTTCAAATTATACAGCTCGTCTTCCAACTTGTGAATGTCTTCACGAGTGCAGTACTCCCTTTTGATCAATTCTTTGAAGTCATTCCAAGGGGTGGCGTTAGCAGCTGCCAACCCTAGGATCCGTACTTGCGCGTTCCACCAAGTCAACGCGATTCCTTCCAAAGTGCCAGTGGCGTACTTAACCCTGCGAGCCTCAGGGCATTCACACATTTCGAACACAGATTCTAGCTTCTCGAACCAATGGAGGAGTCCCACTGCCCCCTCGGTGCCACTAAATGAGCTTGGACGATAGTCCATGAAGTTCTTGAAAGTGCAGACAGGCTGCTGCGCGTGTTGACCTGCTTGAGTAGCTGCAAGTGCCGCAGCAACTTGAGCTTGAACGAGAGCCTCTAGCTGGGCTTGAGTCATGTTAATTCGTCCGGCCATTGATCTTCACATCAAAGGCAACATAAGTGAGAAAGGTTCGCGAATAGTGCGATGACAGAAGAGTGTAAGCACGTAAGCGTCCTCAAGCAATAACAAGTAGTGAGCAAAGTAATGTAAGCATACTACGAGCAAAGTTCTATGCAGTTCTAGCAAGCAGGTAATAAACATAAACCTTATTACCTAGTATGTCGAGTCTTGCACGTGGAGCGAAGCGTCGTTGTGGATCGTTGAGAGCACTGTTCTGGTTATAGTCTGGTTTTAATAAAAACGTTTTCCCATATTAAAACCAACTTCTCTATAACCAATGGCTCTGATACCAATCTGTCACACCCCCAAAATCCACACGCGGAGTACCACCGCTTGGGAGCGTGACATGACCAGGATCAAGCCACCAATCATATCGAACATGTAATTAATATCAAATACAATAAATGTAAACCAATCATTCAATACGATAGGTGTTCAAACATAATCATAGTTTCAGAGTATAGCGGAAGCATAAGTACGAAAACCCAAATGTGTAACATAAGTTCAATAAGTTTCAAAACATAATCCATGCTCCACAACGACCTGCTCCTCCCTGTGCAAGCTCCATAAGTATCTAACGACCTGCAAGGCATGTAACAGAGGATCAACAACTAGTTGAGCGAGTTCACAGTTAACAGTTCAGTAATAGTACAGTGTGAGTAGTAATATGTTCGTTCGTTATGTCCTGTATGGTATTAGTTTCCATCGCGGCCTCCCAGGCAGGTATGCGAAGATATTAGGGGATGTTCATCCCAAGTATTCTAGACTAGGTTTGCTTATATCGCGGCCTACCAGGCAGGTGTGCGAAGATTAGCATAGTACAGTTCGCGGCCTTCCAAAGGCAGGTGTGCGAAGTCAGTCATAATATCGCGGCCAACCCTTGGCAGGTGTGCGAAGATCGTTCAATAAGTGTTACTAGTCTAGCAGTAGGTTCTATCATCTAGTATGTACAGTAAAGTAATCCAATCCCATTCCCACCCTGGGAATCCCATGCCTTGGCTGTGTGAACTCACCTTGGTTTGCTCGGTATGTTATTGCTTCTAGGATTTATTAATCTCTAAGTCCGTTACACACGACCTAGGATATATTGCACATGATTCATTCAATTAGGGTTTACAATCCTCGATATTCAAGCAACGGTGCTTTGTGTGTTTATTGTGTACACCATGATATCACATAGAATGTTCACGTATGCAGGATCGTACAGTTGCATTCCACTTCATACAAGCATATATCGAATCATACAGTTATAAGCAGAGTGAACAGTAACATGAGATCATATACAAATCATACTGTGAGCTTTTACATACACCTCACTTGCAAAGTCCGGGTAATTAGTATGTAGACAGGATAACATCATGTTTAGTAGGTAATCAGGATAATAATCATGTTTAATTCACAACAACTTGACATCTCAGCACAATAGAAGATTAGATAGCATTCTAGGTTAATAAATTCGGACCTCTAAGGTTTCATAGATGAAACTCGGACATTACAAGGTGACAAGAACTCGGACATAAGCTCATTTGAAAAGTCGGACCATGGGCTCCCTTTGCAAACTCGGATGGTGTAAACACATACATAATATTCGGACATCCCTATTTTGTATAAAAGTCGGACTAGACAATTCATCACTAAACTCGGTCCCTTTATAAGGTTAAACATCGGACAACATTAAAGCTCGGGCATACATGTTTCATTAACAAAGGTCGGGCATACATGATCATTTAATAGGTCGGACAAGGGTCATGGGGGTTTAAAAGTCGGAGTGTGGAGAACCACAAACTCGGACTACATGCTTTACAAAAGTCGGACGCTTGAAAACAACCCATAAAAGTCGGACTAGAGGGGAGGGGTGGGTTTCCTTACATAAATACTATTGGGCCAAAGCCCTCAACCAATGGCCTTTGGTTGGCCGCCCAACCCAACCAATCAAGTAACTCATGCATGACAATGATTAGTTCTGCAACCATTAATTTATCATAACTGATTCATTCTCAACATTCAAGTCAACATCTACTCATCACATTCTTATATGGCACATGTATATAATTATTATTCTTTTGAAATGGCAGACAATTATGTTTATCACCTCAACAGTATTGGACCTTTTATGTTTTCTTTACAACACTCGATCAAAACAAATAATTATTATCATTTATATCCACCGTTTCACCACCCAATGATCATTGCCGTTTCATATACCCAATAAATGATATTATTCAAAAACAATTTGGTGGCACACTCATAGACCCCCCATATGTCCACTGACAAACCTATGCTAACAAGAACAATCTAGCCGAATAGGGTATGGTGATTACATGCAGACTAGGTGACAATTTCCTATGTCATCACATGCACAAACATTAATTTGGCTACACTTTTCATACAATCCACATGCCAATCATGCCTCACAATAGTCGACAAGTATGTATATTGTTTCCATGCTTTCATTGGACCAAACAAGCAATCACATGAATTATCAATGCACTAACAATATCAATCATGATTATTACATATCGGCAGTTCATTAATAAAATAATTCATCAATGGCCGACAAGTGTGACCATTTTTATGCCATGGCAGTAAGTACTATGCTATTGGACCAAACAAATCATCCAATCACTAATAACATCATCATACAAATTGGCAGCCTATAAACAAATAAAAATGAGAATGTTATGGCCGACAAGGGTAGATAGATTCATGTTGCTATTTGACCAACATTAACCCTTTTGCAATTCTATTGGACCAAAAATAAAGGATCTTACAACCTATCACAATTCCATATGAATGACACTATGTATATACAAAGGTCAATAGATAAAGAAAACTAACCAATGGATCGGACACAGAGAAGGAAATACTCGGGATGGAATTCACGGCTGCCGAACAACTCAAGAATAGTAATAAGGCTTTAGGGTTTGCTACCTTTTAAATAATCACAAAAACATCCCCTAACCCTCCTAATATACGTATAACCAATTGAATGGGCCTTAGCCTGATTCTAAAGTGTGGGCCGAGTAGGTTGGGGTATGGTGTGCATGCACTACGCATTCAAAACAGGCCCAAATACAGTGGGCTTCATTCGGATCATGCCTTCAAGTAAAAGGAATGAAAATCTTGGGCCGAAATGCAATACCAAAGGGGTGCAGTTATGAGTCTAGGTGTGCAATTGGGGCCCGTTACAAGATCGGCCCATCTAAGCACTCAAACACGCTCGACCAACACATCATAGCACAATGCTCAACGAAAGTTTAGTAAATTAAAGACGCGAAATGAGCGAATCACAAGGATCACAAATTGAAACAGTACAAACCTTGAAGGTTCGGGTTGTCACATTATCCCCAACTAAAAAGAAATTTCGTCCCGAAATTTAGCATGCGGTTACTGAGGAAGCTAGGTAAGTTGTATCGTTCACTGGTTTTCCTGGGGTGTCACATCATCCCCCCGTTGATTTGGAATTTCGTCCCGAAATTCAGTAGTAGTAGCTTCAGCCTCAGTAGTGGATGCATTGGTTTCGAATAATTGGGGGTACTTTTCTTTCATTTGGTCTTCGCGTTCCCAGGTGTACTTTGGGCCACGTCGGGAGTTCCAACGAACTCGAACAAGAGGGATTCTCTTGTGTTTGAGGACCTTAACATCCCGGTCCGTGATTTCAACTGGTTACTCGACGAACTGCAACCGCTCGTCAATAGTGAGTTCCTTAAAAGGAATGATAAGGGTCTCATCTGACAGGCACTTCTTCAGATTAGACACGTGAAAAACATTGTGAACTGCACCGAGTTCAGCTGGTAGGTTCAATCTGTAGGCTACTGGGCCTATTCTTTCTATAATCTCAAATGGTCCGACATATCGCGGATTAAGTTTACCCCGTTTGCCAAAACATACCACACCCTTCCAGGGTGAGACTTTAAGTAATACCCGGTCCCCGACCTGAAACTCCAATGGCTTTTTACGCTTATCCGCGCAGGCTTTCTGACGGTCGCGTGCTGCCGCCATGCGTTGTCGTATCTGTGCAATCTTTTCTGCGGCGTCCACTACAATCTCTGGACCCGTAATCTGACTATCCCCCACCTCTGCCCAACAGAGAGGTGACCGGCATTTACGTCCGTACAATGCCTCGAATGGAGCGGCTTGTATGCTGGTGTGATAACTGTTATTATACGAAAACTCCACTAACGGGAGATGTTTTTCCCAGCCGTTGCCGAAATCGATAACACATGCCCGAAGCATGTCTTCAAGAGTCTGGATCGTTCGCTCAGACTGCCCATCCGTCTGAGGATGGTACGCTGTGCTCATGTCTAATCGTGAGCCAAAGGATTTGTGCATCGCTTGCCATAGCTCTGACGTGAATCGTGCATCCCGATCCGAAATGATGGAAATGGGCACCCCGTGCCTCGAAACAACTTCTTTAAGGTAGATGTCTGCGAGAGTGGAAAACTTATCCGCTTCCTTAATATCCAGGAAGTGAGCAGACTTGGTGAGTCGATCCACGATCACCCATATAGTATCATTCCCACGCTGGGATCTGGGTAGGCCTGTAACAAAATCCATGGAAAAATCTTCCCATTTCCACTGTGGTATCCTGGGTTGCTGAAGTAGACCTGCTGGCTTCTGATATTCAACCTTGACTCTTGCACAGGTCAAGCACTTGCCAACATAGGTGGCGATGTGGGCCTTCATGCTAGGCCACCAATAAGTAGTTCTGATGTCGTGGTACATTTTGTCCGACCCTGGATGTACCGAGTAGCGTCGCCATATCTTAAGCGCGAAAACAACAGCTCCCAGCTCTAACTCGTGCGTCGTGTAGTTCCGTTCATGAATCTTGAGTTGTCGCGATGCGTAAGCAATAACCTTATCCCGTTGCATCAATACGCAACCAAGACCCTGTATCGATGCGTCACAATAAACCACGAAGTCATCTGTGCCCTCCGGTAATGAGAGAATAGGTGCACTGCGAAGCCTATCCTTTAGGTACTGAAGAGCGGTCTCTTGGGAATCTCCCCAACGGTAGGTGACACCTTTCTGTGTCAGCATAGTAAGCGGCTGCGCGATCTTCGAAAAGTCTTTAATGAATCGTCTGTAATACCCCGCCAAACCCAAGAATTGGCGTATTTCCGTCGGTGTACGCGGTGCATGCCAGTTCCTGATCGAATCTACCTTGGATGGATCAGCATGAATCCCATCCCTGTTCACCACATGGCCTAAGAAGTGGACTTCACGAAGCCAGAAGTCGCATTTAGAAAACTTTGCGTACAATTGCTCCTTTCGAAGAAGTTCCAAGATAAGACGTAAGTGCTGCTCGTGCTCCTCCTGACTCTTGGAGTAGATCATAATGTCGTCGATGAAGACAATGACGAACTTGTCAAGATAGGGTTTGCACACCCTGTTCGTAAGGTCCATAAATACGGCAGGTGCGCTCAATAATATCAAACCATCCATCATATCAAACATAAAATATAGTAGGTAGAATAATTCATAAAACCCAATACAATTGATGTTCAAGCCAAACTTTGTTTGAGTAGCGTAAACATAATAATGAAAACCCAAGATAAGATATAAGTTCAGATATCGTTCATTGCGTCTCCTCATCCTAACACGAAAACTCGACCTCTTGCCTCGTTGCCATTGTTGTTGTTGTTTCCCCCGTTGTTGTTGTTGTTCCCGTTGCCCTGGTTATTGTTGTGGTTCTGATTCTGGTTCAACTGAGGGCAATCGCGTTTGTAATGACCTTCTGCCCCACACTGGAAACATCCCCGGTTTCCACGCTGTGGTTGCTGCTGCTGCTGTGGGTTTTGAGGAACTGGTGGCGGAAGTTGCTGATCCTGGTTTGCAGGTCGAGAGCTTCTACAATCCTTAGCCTCATGACCCATCTTGAGGCATCTTTGACAACGTTCCCTGCGACATCTTCCGCTGTGGTGTCTGTTACACTTATTACACAGTGGGTGAATTCCCCGATATCCACCCTGCCCCTGACTGCTAGATGATTGCTGACTCGAATTCTGGTAGTCATTTGTCTTGCGTTGCAGAGACTGGACAGAAACTGATCCCTTGCTGGAATCCCCCTCCCATTTTCTCTTGTTGTCACTGGGAGTAGCAGAAGTAGTGACAGCAGTAGTGGTAGCCTTGATACGTTTTGGCAGCCTGTTCTGGTCCACTGCCTGATCTGTAATACGATGAGCAAGGCGTTGAATAGCCTGGATATTATCAAGATTAGCCGATGTCATATGGCTCTGGATCTCTGGCGCCAAACCCTTGAGATACAACTCGATACGTTTCACTGGAGGGTCCACCATAGTTGGGCATAGCACGGCCAGTTCATTCGACCGTTTGGTATAGGCTTCGATCTCTGACCCAACCATTTTCAAATTATACAGCTCGTCTTCCAACTTGTGAATGTCTTCACGAGTGCAGTACTCCCTTTTGATCAATTCTTTGAAGTCATTCCAAGGGGTGGCGTTAGCAGCTGCCAACCCTAGGATCCGTACTTGCGCGTTCCACCAAGTCAACGCGATTCCTTCCAAAGTGCCAGTGGCGTACTTAACCCTGCGAGCCTCAGGGCATTCACACATTTCGAACACAGATTCTAGCTTCTCGAACCAATGGAGGAGTCCCACTGCCCCCTCGGTGCCACTAAATGAGCTTGGACGACAGTGTCTATCATCTCTGATTGTAGCCCTTCATGGAGTGCCTGTGTCTATCATCTCTGATAAGGATACCAGATACACATCGCACTTTTGGAGAAGCTTCCAACAATCTTTGGGTTCACGTTTGAATTTTAGTACGGCTTACCACCCTCAGACTGATGGACAGAGTGAGCGTACAATCCAGACGTTAGAAGACATGCTTCGTGCATGTGCAATCGACTTAGGTGGCAGTTGGGATAACCACCTACCATTAGTCGAATTCTCCTGTAACAACAGCTACCATACAAGCATTAAGGCTGCACCTTTTGAAGCTTTATATGGTAGAAAATGTAGAACGCCCATTTGTTGTGCAGAAGTTGGCGATGTCCAAATGACAGGACCTAACATAATTTTTGAAACCACGGACAAGATTGTCCAAATTCGCGATCGATTGAAAGCTGCCCGAGACAGGCAGAAGAGCTACGCATATTTAAAGCGTAAGCCTTTCAATTTCGAAGTAGGCGGCAAAGTACTGCTAAAGGTATCACCCTGGAAGGGGGTGATGCGATTCTGTAAGAAGGGCAAACTAAGCCCGAGATATATTGGACCTTTCGAGGTAATTGAACGTGTCGGATCGGTTGCCTACAAATTAAACTTACCGGAAGAGCTCAGTGGTATCCACAATGTGTTCCACATCTATAACCTGAAGAAGTGTTTCGCTGACGAATCACTGGTTATACCGCATACAGATGTACACATCGACGAGAGCTTAAAATTCGTCGAGAAACCTGTGTCGATCGAGGATCGACAGGTTAAGAAACTTCGCAGGAAGTATATACCAATAGTGAAAGTGAAATGGGATGCCCGTAGAGGTCCCGAGTACACGTGGGAGGTTGAGTCCACGATGAAGGAGAAGTACCCTCATCTATTCCAATAAATCTCGAGGTCGAGATTTCTTTTAAGGGGGTAAGGATGTAACACCTCGAAATTTTGCGTCCAATAATGTATTGACACGTGTCTTGAGTTTACACGTGGTATTAAATACAGAATAAAGGACTAAAGTTGACAAAACATGGAAAGTATGTAATTCGAGGGTTAAAAATGTCAACGAGGGATGAATACACTGTACGGTAACCCTAAATGATGCTCGTACCTTCAAACGGATAAATCATGGATCGTACGGAACGAAATGCGGAAGGAAGTGAGAGATTACAAAATACAGGGGTTGATTGTGTCAACATGTTTAAGTGACACCTCTGAGTGACCCTTTAACATACCCGAGGCTTTGTAGCAGTAAATTACTCTCACTAGAATTTACGATATAAATTTCACGAAGTTCCGTTTTAAAACGAGAAAGTTATGATCAATTCCGTATGCAAGGGGTTAGAAGCATCAATAATGAAAGATAAGGCTTTTCGGATAGTAATTAAACTAACCGGGGACTTAATGGCGCGGGTAAAAGTCACGAGGCCCTTATTCGTAAATAATCGAGGCCCAGATCGCAAAGTTACCCCTTCGAAACCGAAAGGTCAGGCTAATAATGGCAAAAGATTTGAAAATCTTGAATTACAGGCCTCAGGCGGCCCGCGTTAGAGAAACAAGGAAGCTTATGCGGGCCGCGAGCCATGTGAAAATCCGATTCCTGACATAAGGATTCAGGCGGCCCGCGTGAGCCTAGCCTGATCCTTAATGCGGGCCGCGTCAAGGTGCCAGATGCAGAAAACATGCACAGATTCACTGTTTGATCTTTTAACCAACTTTGGGTGCAATTATGGCAGCATGGGCGCCCCCTACATGTCCCCTAATACTCAGGGACAGCTGCTGATCATCCATGAGCAATGATAGACTTAGTTGTGATGATCTTATGCACATTTTTTCACTATAAAAGGCAATGTAATGCACACAATTGAAACACACATCAAACCTGCTTTCTTGACCACTTCTGGAGCTCAAGAGCATTCTTCTAACATCTCTGGTCATGCACCAAGCTTCTGTAAGTATGCCTAACCCTTTGTGGCTTAGCTTTTGCTTAGTTATAGCCTAAAAGTCAATCCGTCGTAATTAACGATTGACTTGGCGATAAATTACAAATGGTCCAGTGGTTTGTCGAATCAAAAGTAGTTATATGTTGGTAATCATGTGGGCATTAAACCCCTAAAAGGGCACCCTCTGATTCCCATTCTAACTAGTTCGAATGTCGAGTCAAACTTGCTTAGAAAAAGTCAACAGAACGCTATTTTGCGATTTTAAGCATAATCAGTAATGTAGATGGTGTGTAATCTGTTTTAACACTCATATAACATGATAATAAGTATATTAACTAGTCTAAGCTTGTTTGATCTGACCATTTACTGTTTTGAGCCGGTTCGGAACCAAAAGTCGCAAAACTTTGACTTTTGCTTTGACTTCAGTTCTGACCCGTTATGGTATGATTTAGATATGCCTTAGGACTCTCTTAGGACCAGGTTACATGATGGTATAACCCTCTGTGACCGGTTCGTTGTTTCTCCAAGTCTTTAGCACAATTCCGTTAAATTCTTAAAAGTTGACCGTAACGCCCTTTTCAATTTAAAACGAGAATTTTTGACATGTGAAATGACAATAACCTTAGTCACTAATTTCTAAGCATGTCCCTAAAATTTCACGTCAATCCGAGGTCTAGAATGGGAGTTATGCTAAATAGCGCAATTACGAAAACTTTAGTAATTAAATGGTGCAATTAGCATAACGCCTATCTAAACCCAAATTTCGACACCAAACCTTTATAAACTGATCGGAAAACTCAGATTTCCGGTAGAACTCAGAAACCTCTTTTATGATCTTTAAAATGACCGAAAAACCCCTACGGGGCACATATTGGATTAAAACTCGTTACGGGCATTATGGAAGGTATCCTACTGATACCACAACCTCTTTAAAGCATATTAACTTAGGAAATTTGTGTAGGACTCTTACGGCTACCCGTTACGCCTTTTGCACTCACGGTTCGGTTTATGTAACTAGTTTACATAAACTAGCCGAAATGGGTCAAACCTTACTGTTTTGACCTCAAAATCCAGAGTGTGGTTATATTACCCATATAAAACAAGTTTTCAAACTTGTTGGGTCCAAACCACATTCCACTCCCGGTTTTTGCCTTTCACGCGATTAAACCGTAGTTATCCTTCGAAACCAATCGGTCTAGCTAAGGCTACATTAAAGACCCGTTAGGATTCTAATAGGTTGTTATAAACCTTCGTTCCAGAATAGGAGACCAGTAAAAGATACTTGCATTTATCTGATTGAGGATATTACTTGCAAAGGTAAATACTTTTAACTTATTTTCCGTTATACGGGCTTGGGTTACGGTATTTAAAATACCGCTTGGTCGGGCAATTGACCCCAACTCATTAGTAGTTGGGTATTATCAATGTGACCCGTTTAAAAACTTGTTTTGTTGGCTTTACGCCTTTGGGAGCTTAATGACCAT
The DNA here is from genome assembly GCF_002127325.2 of Helianthus annuus. NCBI lineage: Eukaryota > Viridiplantae > Streptophyta > Magnoliopsida > Asterales > Asteraceae > Helianthus > Helianthus annuus. Next base: position 10,232,575 of record NC_035446.2, on the reverse strand, counting down.
GTCCCGGATATCCTTGGCATCATTTTACGAAATGGCCACGACCCCGACACACGGGTGTAGGTGTACACCCGTAATGTGTCTATATTATTAAAGGTATAACCGTTGGTTTTCCCGCCACGGCTTTATGCTTTGTGGCGTGTCTATTAACCTTAAACCCGGCACGACCCGGGCGACTGAACGCATAGTGAACATGTAATTCTTTTACAAGATTTAATTATAAATTATCCCAAGTTATAAAGAATTTGTGCCTTGTGCATTCAAATCAATTTTATTAAACATTTTACAAAAGTGTCGGTTGAATGTATTTACCAGTGTAAACTGACGTATTTTCCCCAAAAAGATTAAATGCAGGTTCTAAGCGTAATTGGCTGGATATTTCTCCTTAGCATTAATAAGGAGTCTCGCAAGCTTAAGATGCCTACGTCTGTTGAACAATACTTATATTTTATTTTGATCCCCTGTGGATTATATTTTGACAATTGTGATACTTTGAGATTACATTCATAGGTTGAAATATATTTATCTTTATGCTTCTGCTGTGCATTTATATATTGTGTGGTTTGACTATATTGTTGCCAACTACGTCACGGTAATCCCCTACTGGGCCCACCGGTGATACACGTGGAAATCGGGGTGTGACAGAGGATCTTCAAAATCTTCACGCCTCGTAAGAAGAAAGTGTATCAACAAACTCCCATTTTCATTTAGGAAGTGTGTTAACAAAATCCCCCTTAGAATGAACTCTCCTTTGAGTCACGCTCGTGAATCTTTTGATCGTTAATTCTTCAGATCCTTGTGGTGTTGATGAGTGGTCAACTGCAATCCGATCATCTTTATCTTTTAAGTGCCTTCACGTCGTGTCTTCATTCCGAAGCTTGTCATTGAACATGTTCTCCTCGCCTTTAGCATCTGCACATGCAAGAAATCTAAATGCATAATGAGAACAACCGCGTGGAATATAGTTTCCATAAACAAACGACACATGTGAGATCAAATCTCAATCAAACACCGACCTACAACAGTTTGAAAGTTTAAAAATTGATCAATTTTAATCCTTTAACTTTCAAAACTTGTTAACTTCGAACATTTATGAAGATGCAATTGTTTTCCGGCTTTCGATCAGGATTTTGGGTAGGATAGACTCGAGTTCCAACATCAGTCAATCAAAAATAAACTAGAAGCAAAATCTTTTTGGATTTTATAAAGCTTATATTAAAACACACCTAAAATCTTTTTGGTATTTTTCATTTTTCAAATGTAAAGACGGAAAACAATAAATAAATAAATATATACAAAGTTGCAGAAACTGAAAGCAGTAAATAAATATATACAGACATTCTTTTTGCGAGTTTCGAGGGTAAGAGAATCATATTAGTGTACGGTCATGCCAAAACACTCTTTTTGTTCAATTAGTTAACATTTAGATAAGCATCCTATAGCGATTATCGGTATTGTTGTCCACTTAAGCTCAACTTATCAGATGTAATCATGGCGAGGGGATACTTTAAGGTATGATTTATACTTACAGACCGGTGTTCATCCACACACGACACATTCCCGTATCAAGGTATGCACGAGAATTCATCTCACTGGTGAGTATACCGATTATCATCTCTTTTGACGTATATGAAAATGTGAGAAACTCACTTATTTTCGGTTTGAAAACAAGCCCTATGTGATAGAATCCCTTATTGATGAGGAACTTGATTTTCATTATCCATGAGGGCACAGGAGCAAGTCCGTGAACAGGTCAGTACTTTTGTACAGCAGAGAGACGAACTTGACTCCCGGATAAATGTGATATATTATCACTTATTTTGTTGGACTTTTGATTGTTGATCACTTATTGAAGTCGAATGCAGTATGTACACGTATGTATAGTATCATGGAAGATCTAGACTTGCGTCCCCGTTATTTTTCGGTAAAAGATACAACCATGATACCCAGATGATAAGCAGCATAAAGACCGAATATCTCAGAACCTCGGCAATCTCTCAAACGAAATTTCGGTACTAAGACCATATGCCAATGAATGGTTCCCACCTGGTCTTCAGTCGATTAAGGATTTATATCACCGTGCACACTTTAAAATGATTGTGAGCCTACCGATACATCTTATATAGAGCTGCTTATTGTTTTTCATTTTAGGTTTAAAGAGGTTTCAACAGACCACTGATGTACTATCATTTTCTCTTTTTCTCGCCAGGAAACTCATTATTGTTTTTCTTATTGTTTTTTTGTTTTTAAATTTTTCGATGTTTTTGGATTTTTCAAATTTGGATTTACTCCCCCTAATATCAACAAACTAAGGTAAATTTAAAGACACAAAGATATTTACAAAAACGATTTCCCTATGTCGGATTAACTCATGTTTTACCTCAATGCCGTTTACCAAAATTAATTTTAATCAGAAATGATTTTATCGAATTTTGGAAAAATCAGTTGGCACATCGGTAAGCGGTGCGAACACCTTACCTTTTTACTAACAAGGTACACCGATTTCAACTTACACCATCCTTAAGTGCTAGTCAATGGGTGTTAGTATCGAATCAGAATGAAAGCATTCAAAATCTTAGCGAGAGTGAAACGGGAAGCAACAATCGCCCGCCAAAGTTGAATCACATGAACGACTTTCCATCATGGAAAGGTCGTTTCCACACATACGTTCAAGGGCAAAGCACTGAACTTTGGACATGTTTCACTAACGCATGCAACCCTGCCCTCGAAGTAGTAGCATCAACTGCAGCGGGTTTTACTAATATGCCTGAAGACGACAAAAAGGCATATGATCTGGAGAAGAAGGCGTATGCTATTCTCACTCAAGCACTTCACAAAGACATCTACCATCATTTCTCCTATTATAAGAACACGAAAAGTTTATGGGACGCATTGGTAGCGAGAGGAGAAGGAAATGCAGCTTCTAGAAAGACACGCAATGATTTATTGAAGAAAGAGTTTGAATCATTTCGATTCTTGGATAATGAAACTCTCAATGATATGACTTCTCGTTTTTATCATTTGATTAGTGAAATGTGTTCTTATAATGTTGCTGCAACTCATCAGGAAATGATGGCACGATTTGCTGATGCTCTACCTCCTAAGTGGAGTCCATTCATTGAACTTCTAAAGCATACGGGCGGTATGGATACAACCAATGGCACCCTGACGGGTGGTCCGTTGGACAACCCTTAAATGGTTTAAAAATATTAAAATTCCATGCTTTACTTGGTTATTTGCTTGAACTTAGTAACTACGAGTGTTCGTGTGTTTTGCAGGTAAATCGCTTAATTCGGTTAAATTGGAACCTGTAGGCTACGAAATAAATATACTTCATCAACAATTAGTGGGGACATGATTGACATGAAACATCATTCATTAATGCAATAATATACACACATGGAAACATTAAAGAATTGTTGGCAGACATAAGAGGCACATGTAAGACAACATCACATGTCTATTGAATTAAAACTGACGGCACATGTGGGCTTCTTGGATGCAACAGTGCACCTTTGATGGGCTGACATATGCATATATGTGATGGCATATTTGGTGGATCTCTTTGAATGGGCCACGCATGATCATTGGGCCGCCACAAACATCATTTGCACATGGGTGGCAGACATCGAAGAACAAGAGTCAACAACTCAACATCATCATCACGGCTACATCTGGGATTTTGAGAATTGCACTTTTCAACTTCATTATTATTGGAGGCATTAATTGAATTACCACATGATCATTGAATCATCACGTGGACTGCTGGGCACAAGAAAGAGATTGGGCTGCACATGTGAAGATGGAATTGGGCGGCACACGTGACATTGAGGCACAAAGCAAAACAATCAGGCGGACGCCGTAAATTACGGTTCCACCGTAATTTACGGTGGACCTGATTTTGGCAAAGTTCCCACCGTAAATCAGTCTATCTATACTGTAACACTTATATGTGTACCGTAATTTACGGTATGGCCGTAAATTACGGTGGAAGCTGCATCTGAAACGTAACTGCCTCATTAAAGTTAGTTTTATTGTGTCTTTTCATCATTCTCATCATTGGACGTTTTGGGGAGCTTGCTAGGGGCGATTTTGGTGATCTTGCTTGGTTGTAAACATTGTCTAAACATTTCGTTTGTGTTTTCGATTCGTATGAACATTAAACTTTATGCTATGATGATTCACCAAGTTATGTGTGGCTAAACTCATGGTGATCATCCTGAATTGAAGGTTTCTCTAAGACTTTTGTGTTTGGATTCGTATTTCTAGAATAATAGACTTGCAATTTTTGTTTGTTTATTATGGTGTGTGGATGGTTGTTTGTAAATTGTTGATTGATGTTATACTCATATTCTAAACCGTACGTTCTTGGTGTCGTTGACAATCGAGATATCACGGGAGGGGTTAGGGTTGGATATTAGTCAATTGGTTATCGGGTAACAACCTCGCATTGTCATAATCCGAGTACTTAGTTCCCTTTTATCACAACAAACACTTACACACGAATCATGTCTATGTGATTCTTTCTAGTGAATTTAAACACAATTGTCCAAAGCAAACCGAAAATTTAGGATGGTCGCTTGTTCCTAATCTGTTTACAAACTACGTCTTTGATTTGCAATTTAATTAGTTAACTTTAGTTATTAAAACCAAAACAATCAAATCTTGAATTTTAATTTCTGCATTTTAGGTAATTGTAGTTTAATTACAAAGCTATACAATCGACATACTTTCCACATACTCCCTGAGTTCGATACCCTCTTACCACTATCTATAGTTGTTTTTGGGATTAAATTTGCGTGTACCTACGACAGCACGTCAAATTTTGGCGCCGCTGCCGGGGAGTAGTGCGCAACGTGTGTCAGTTTATTAGTTTTGTTTTGTTATTTTCGGGTTTACACTGGTGTGTTTAGTGTGCAGGTACTTTCAGGTGTATGCATACTAGAGGCTCTCACAAAGCGTCACCATTGTCATTTGATCCGGAAATCGAAAGAACGCTAAGGCAAAACAGGGTTTTATTACGAGAAAACCGAATCATTGGTTCACCCACTTCACCCATTACACCAAGAAACATCATGGCCGATTCACAAATTCCACCTACAACGGGTCAAACGACCTCATCATTTATACCTACTTCCACACAACCATCACCAAACACAACTATACCAAATTCCACTACAATTCCTACTCCACCTCATGACACTACACCAACCAACACAACACAACCCATTACTACCCAAGAAGAACCAACCATCACATTTAACCCTTCTACTACTATACCACCATTTTCCCATTTCTTTTCGGGTGCGGGTCCATCATATTCAGGTCATACCATAGGACCAAACTCAACGATTGTTCATGCTTCAACATTTAGACCATCGAACCAAGCGGGTTTTCAATATTCAAACTTTCCATTTGGGCAATCGTCAGGAATTCAAGGAGATGGGTATGACGAAGGGTTTGAAGAATTTGAGGGTTATGATGAGGATGGATATTTTTACGGGGGTTATGGTGATCAAGGAGAATTTGGATATGTTCAAAGTCAATCTCAAGGGATGGCAAGTGTTGGTGGAATGCCACAACAACAACAACTCGTACCACAACACATTCGGCCAAGACCACAAGGGCCACCGATGCAACATCCTATCCCATTGCAACAAATTCGGCCACAAAATGTACAACCAAATGTTCAACAATTCCAAAGGCCAATTCAACGCCCACCGATGCCGCAACAGCAATTTCAACAACCAAATGCACCACAAGGGCATGTACCAAGGCCAATGGGTCCTATTCGCCCAAGGGGTAGGTTTGGTGTACCAAGGAGACACCTTAGAGAAAATGTGAGGGGCATCGAAGCACATTTTCGGCCGGTAATCACTCAAAACCCTTCACCGGTAGTTATTCCTCACAATGATCAAGGGAGAACATTTGAAGTGAGGACCAACTCTTTGCAAAGTTTACCAAAATACAAAGGGTTGGCAACGGAGGAGCCTTACTTTCATTTAGAGGCTTATGACTCGATTTGCAACACTCTTGGGAGTCAAGGGTTTTCGGCCGATGACATCAAATTGGTATTATTCCAATTTTCCTTGGAAGAGAAGGCGAAGAAATGGTTTTACACGTTACCCTCGGCATCCATATATACATGGGGGGAGATGCAACAAACTTTCTTGGATGAATTTTATACCGCCCAAAAGACCAATGATGCTAGGAAAGGGTTGAGAAGTTTCCAACAACAACAAGGCGAAATGTTCCATGAAGCCTTCGAGCGCTTAAACATGATGATTAAAAATTGTCCACACCATGGGATTGAGCTTTGGGAGTTGATGAACGCCTTTCATGAAGGGTTGTGTGCCGAGGATGCACGTGATCTAATGTCCATCACAAATGGGACTTTTGGCACAAATTATGAAGATGAGGATTGGGAGTTCTTGGAACAAATGGCCATTACCTCAAAGAGGAAAGCTCAAGCATCAAGGAGAGCACGACCGGCTGTCACGAGATCGCAAGTTCATGCAGTTGACGATGGTAATGTTCAAACTACTAATCAAATTTATGATGTTTGTGCATTGTGTAATGAAATAGGTCATGCGGCTGAAAATTGCCAAGGAGGTGATGGGCAATACGAAGAGGTTCATGTTGTTCAAGGTCAAGGAGGGGGTGGTAGAAATTACAACAATATGAATTCTAACACTTACCACCCCGGGTTGAGGAACCACCCAAACTTTCGTTATGGGAACCCTTCAAATCAAGCAAACCCGAATTTCCAAGGAAACCAAGGATTTCAAAGGCAATATCAAACGGGTCAAAGCTCTTCGGGTGGAAACGAAGTAATGGAGATGTTGAAGGCGATGCAAGTTGAAATGCAACGAATGAATCAACGTGATGAGGTTCGGATGCAAAAGGACGAGGCCCGTGATAAAGCGATTCAAACTTTGACCACCCAAATGGGTCAACTTGCAAGTGAAGTGGCGATATTGAAGAAAGCAAAAGGTCAATTACCAAGTGACACGGTGCCAAATCCCAAGAACACAAAGAGCATTAACATCAATGTGGTAAGCACCGTTCCAAATACTAAATTTAATGAAACATTGCTAACTTCTTCGTGTCAAGTGAATGCAGGTTTGGAAAAAGATGCTGAAGTCGAGAATGATAGAGAGTGTGAAGCGCCAATCGTGCCTATCCGTGTGGGAAAATTAAAAATCCCTCACGCATTGTTGGACTACGGGGCAAGCATGAGTGTGCTGCCGAGCGATTTATACGATATGTACGACTTTGGTCCGCTCGAAGATATAGACACCATGGTGAGCTTGGCGGATGGAAGTTGGAGGCGTCCACGGGGAATGGTTAGGAATGTTAAGATTCAGTTGGGAGAATTTGAATACTCGGTGGATTTCCTAGTTTTGGACTATGCTTCTACCAATATGGCGTCACAACAAAGGGTAATTTTAGGTCGACCGTTTCTATACACAGCAAATGCTCAAATTAATTGTAGAGACGAGATTATTACCATGACCGAAAAGAACTGTAGGTTGTATTTTGATGTTCAAACTAGAGGGATTAGTTATGAGTCCATTGAGAGGAAGGGTGGTGAGTCTAGTGATTGTATGAAAAATGTGATACCACGAATGAGAAAAAAACACCCACCGGACCGTGAAGAAACATATATGGGTGCGAGCAAGAGTGTATTTGATTACCCACCGAGTCAAAACAAGATAGATGTATTTTGTTCAATGGCACAAGGAAGTGATGGAGGTGATAGGAACCGTTTCTTTGAGCCACCATAAACGGGGGTGGCTCGGTCTGGCTGAAGACTCAAAAACTTAGCGCTGCTCGGGAGGCAACCCGGGGTTTTATATTGATCTTGTTGTTTTTATCTTTCTATGTTTCAGGGCCATGGCGACATTCTAGTGTGGGGAAGATGTATGGATATTTGAGTGAAGGTGGTGATAGGAAATTGGATCATTTACAATATCTGTTGTGCCAAACTTCACCAGGTCAATGTACTCTTTCCTTAGTCTTGTTATGTTCTTTAGCTTTGAAATTTTGGTAGTTAGTTGTTTGCTTTTGTTTATGGTTGGGAGGTTTGGGGGTGTATTAGTTTGATGTTATGTTTTGGGGTTGGGCTAGTTGGTGGTGTGTTTTAAAAAAAAAATAATAATAAAAAAATACAAAAAGAAATTTGGGATTTGAGAGTATTAGCGAAAGCTAATGTTCTTGGTTAAAAGCGATCATCCCTTCAAAACTATACATTGGGACGATGTATCCCAAGTGTGGGGATGGGGGAAATTTTTGATAGTTTTAAAAATTTTGTAAATCCGACCGAAAATTGTTAAAATTTGAAAACTTGATATTGTTCCACTTGACACACCGACACCCATTCCTAGTCATTTCTTGGTGAGTGTTTGAGCCACATATGATTATTATAGATATTTCTTTGTTTTGAGTGGCGGTGTGTGTATTGTGTTAATAGAACTTGTGTATGAATTCTTGTTAAATCCTAGAGTTAGCATGCTTTTGAAAATGATAGGGGACTTTTAGGTAACCTCGTCTAGATGTGTGAGAGTGTGGGAATTAGGGGTTGGACCTCATACGTTACATATATGAGCTTGGTATTGTGAGGGGTGGGGGTTTGGTCTTTAGAAAGCCATGTTTGAGCCTTATACCATTCGGTTGTGACCCAAACCTACTTCCTACAAAATTTTACCTATTGAGATGACCCGGTTTAGGAGATTTAGTATGTAGTATCGATGTTCTTGTATATATTGTTGAGTTTGAAGTGTTATGAAGAGAAAAATGAAAAAAAAAAATGAAAAAAAAAGAAAAAAAAAGAGAGAGAGAAAAATATGAAAAAAAAGAAGTGATTGGTTGCAATAGTAGTTGAGAATGTTGAAGAAGTTGTGTATGTATTTGATGGTTGCTTTGTTTAGTGGTAGAAATAAAAACCGGGTCAAATCAATTAGCTCTCGCATATATATTCCACCATTTTCCTACCTTTGCACCTAGCCCCGTTACAACCCGTAAGTCCTTTTGATTCATAAGCATGCTAAATACTCAATAGGAGGAGACTTGATATTTATACAAGCTTATTGTCGCACAAACACACACACGCATTGAGTGGTTTAGCATTATGCTAATAATTTTTGTCACCGAGAGTTTTTGTGAGGGGTGTGTCTTGTGGTATGATTGAAGGTTAGTAGAAGGACGATATTGTTAGAGCATGTGAGATCGTTGGTACTTGTACTGGATTAGTTTAATTGTAGTTTGTATGCATTTTGAATGTTTAGGGGGTTGTTTTGTAATTATCTAAAAGTTGTATTCCTGACCTAGTGTAGTTAAGATTCCAGCAAATTTATAAATTTGCTGGCTAGTCAGGAAACTAGTATATATACCCCAAGCATTGTAACACATTCAAGCTTTTGGCTCTTGGTGGAATCAAGTGTTGTTTACATTCATATTGTGCTTTGATCTGATTTCCAAGGTTATTCATTGTTATATCTTTCTGTTTGGATTCAATACAACACTAGTTGTATTCATCAATCCATTAGCTTCATCTTCATCTTCATTCTTGATATTTCTTGACTATTCATAGTTCAAACACTTAATCAATAGGTGTTTTGGACTAAAACAACCAACCACTGTGATCCGGATACGTTTTGGGATCTACAGATATATTTTAGCTTGGTTTGCATGTTGATCGCTTGTGGTTTTGAAATAATTTTCGAATGGGTTTCTTGGGACAAGCAACGGGTAAGTGTGGGGATGTGACGGGTGGTCCGTTGGACAACCCTTAAATGGTATAAAAATATTAAAATTCCATGCTTTACTTGGTTATTTGCTTGAACTTAGTAACTACGAGTGTTCGTGTGTTTTGCAGGTAAATCGCTTAATTCGGTTAAACTGGAACCTGTAGGCTACGAAATAAATATACTTCATCAACAATTAGTGGGGACATGATTGACATGAAACATCATTCATCAATGCAATAATATACACACATGGCAACATTAAAGAATTGTTGGCAGACATAAGAGGCACATGTAAGACAACATCACATGTCTATTGAATTAAAACTGACGGCACATGTGGGCTTCTTGGATGCAACAGTGCACCTTTGATGGGCTGACTTATGCATATATGTGATGGCATATTTGGTGGATCTCTTTGAATGGGCCACGCATGATCATTGGGCCGCCACAAACATCATTTGCACATGGGTGGCAGACATCGAAGAACAAGAGTCAACAATTCAACATCATCATCACGGCTACATCTAGGATTTTGAGAATTGCACTTTTCAACTTCATTATTATTGGAGGCATTAATTGAATTACCACATGATCATTGAATCATCACGTGGACTGCTGGGCACAAGAAAGAGATTGGGCTGCACATGTGAAGATGGAATTGGGCGGCACACGTGACATTGAGGCACAAAGCAAAACAATCAGGCGGACACCGTAAATTACGGTTCCACCGTAATTTACGGTGGACCTGATTTTGGCAAAGTTCCCACCGTAAATCAGTCTACCTGTACCGTAACACTTATATGTGTACCGTAATTTACGGTATGGCCGTAAATTACGGTGGAAGCAGCATCTGAAACGTAACGGCCTCATTAAAGTTAGTTTTATTGTGTCTTTTCATCATTCTCATCATTGGACGTTTTGGGGAGCTTGCTAGGGGCGATTTTGGTGATCTTGCTTGGTTGTAAACATTGTCTAAACATTTCGTTTGTGTTTTCGATCCGTATGAACATTAAACTTTATGCTATGATGATTCACCAAGTTATGTGTGGCTAAACTCATGGTGATCATCCTGAATTGAAGGTTTGTCTAAGACTTTTGTGTTTGGATTCGTATTTCTAGAATAATAGACTTGCAATTTTTGTTTGTTTATTATGGTGTGTGGATGGTCGTTTGTAAATTGTTGATTGATGTTATACTCATATTCTAAACCGTACGTTCTTGGTGTCGTTGACAATCGAGATATCACGGGAGGGGTTAGGGTTGGATATTAGTCAATTGGTTATCGGGTAACAACCTCGCATTGTCATAATCCGAGTACTTAGTTCCCTTTTATCACAACAAACACTTACACACGAATCATGTCTATGTGATTCTTTCTAGTGAATTTAAACACAATTGTCCAAAGCAAACCGGAAATTTAGGATGGTCGTTTGTTCCTAATATGTTTACAAACTACGTCTTTGATTTGCAATTTAATTAGTTAACTTTAGTTATTAAAACCAAAACAATCAAATCTTGAATTTTAATTTCTGCATTTTAGGTAATTGTAGTTTAATTACAAAGCTATACAATCGACATACTTTCCACATAGTTCTATTCAGCAACCGAAGCTTCAAACGGCGTTTGTGTCCAACACAAGCTCCTCTCCGTTTCCACAGTTCAATCAAGCCCAACCACAGTGGAATCAAAGTGCTTATATGTCGCAATCCATACCCCAACCACAAGCCCAACAACAACAAGCACATTATATCAACAATCCTTCACTCCAAAACACCAACACTGTCAGAGTTGATACTTCCAGTCTTTCAAAAGTCGGTGTAGAAGTTGCTAAGGAACATTTGGAACTTCTCAACACAATGTTCAGTTCATATTATGGATTGGTGGCAGGTCACATTGGAAACATCAATATGACCAATGAAGATTATCAGCATATAGACCGTGATGAAATGGAGTTAATGGATATCAAGTGGGCGTTTGCAAGTGCTGTTAGACGGGCAAAGGATTTCATGGCTCGAACAGGAAGAACTTCATTGGAATGCAAGAATGATACGAAGTACGGGTTTGATAACAATGCGGTTACTTATTTCAATTGTGGCGAAATTCGCTAAATAGTGTCCATAGCAGTGAAAATAGTGTCCGGTATTGATTGCCTCGAGCGCCTGACATATATAAATAATTTCTTTGTCTTGTTCTTTGATTGCACAATTCGCTAAATAGTGTCCATAGCAGTGAAAATGGTAACATTGTCTCTGGTTCAATCTATTCACATCGATTTTCTTGGTCGTTCAGCATTGCAGTGATGGTAAGGAAGCATTATGAATACTGAGAGTTTTTTTATTTTCTTGAATGGTGTTTAGCCTTTGCATGGAGTTTATGAATACTCTGATACCAGTGTATTTGGAATCAAGGACATGACACGCACACTAGAACTAAAATTGATATCGAATAGGATAGGGATATTGAATTGAAATGTTATATCTTTGATACCACCCATAACCCATGAGGAAGACCATTTCAACACATTAGTCTCTTAACCCACGTAGTTCATGCATGCATAAGTTTAGATGATTAGTTTAGTCCGTGTTTTTTCATTTTCCTTCCACGTTCTCCATCATATGCATTAATTTAGGAACCCATGTTCACGTTTGTTTTTCCTATATATATGTACCATTTGACGTTAAAAAGGAATGAGAAAAAATGTTGCAAAAAATCTAGTTTCTTCATCTATGTTCTTTAGAGCCTAACCCACTCAACAGGGGGTCTATCACTGGTGAGATTTACTATCTGGAATTGGTCTACTAACATTGGTTCTTTCATTCACGAACTCACCCATGGAGTTGCATCTATAACTGCCTAAGTGTTACCCTCCTGTTCATTTAATGAACCAAATCACAAAACCAATTCCCAATTCCCAAACCTCATCCACCAAAAAAACCACTCATGTGCCTTAGGTGACTTCATGCTTGGAGCCATAATGTCACACCCCGACCACGTAAAACAACAAATCGTAGCGGAAACGTCGGGGAATGTTGTAACAGGATCATTGTTTCACAACCATGGATCAAATACTTTTGTTTTATTGAATTATTGAACTCAATGTTTTATTACAATTCAGATAAATACAAATAATTGTTTCTCGGTTTTAAAGTCACTAAGGCACAGGTCCATCCTATGTGTAGCATGCATCAACAAATCATCACATAGCAGTACCTGAAACATATTGAAAATAGGTACGTCAGCATAAAAATGCATGTGAATAACATAGGTTTGGTTGATTTAGATTCATGGCTTTAGTTAACATAAGAAAAAGGTTTTATGTTTTGCCAAAAATAGCCATGAATCCTTCTAAAAAGTTTTGTTTCTAAAATGCATTGTTTGATAAAAGGTTTGTAGTATATACAATATACTTTTGTTTAGAAAAGACCGGATAAGTAGTATATCAAATTATACTTTAGTTTTGAAATAGTTACTAGGTAGTATATCAAAATATACTTTGGTTAATGAAATAATAGATTTGATAGTATATATCAAGTATACTTTGGTTTAAGAATAAAAATATTGGTAGTATATCAAATTATACTTTGGTTTCAAGATAACATATCAACTATGCTTTGGTTTGAAAATAGCATATCAAACTATGCTTTGGTAGTACATCAAAATATACTTTAGTAAACAGTAGCATATCAAACTATGCTTTGGTTTGAAAATAGCATATCAAACTATGCTTTGGTAGTACATCAAAATATACTTTAGTAAACAGTAGCATATCAAACTATGCTTTGGTAGTACATCAAAATATACTTTAGTAAACAGTAGCATATCAAACTATGCTTTGGTGTATAACAAAATAGCATGTTAAAACATATGTTGGATTTTGTACATAGTATATCAAAATATACTTTGGTAGATCACATTTGAGAGCACATCAAATTGTACTTTTGTAGTATATCAAAATATACAAAAGAAACTGTGATTTGGTAATCATTCAAACCTTAGTGCATCAAACTACACTTTGGAGACTATAGAAATACCACAATGGCAATTTCTATTTGGTTAGAATTTTGTTTCTGACATTCCGTACAACAGGAATGGGGTGTCTAGTCCTATAGCGCTATATCGTACAACCAATCGGTTAGATGAATGTATAAAATAAGTACAACCCAACAATTAGTTTTACAAGTTTTGAAAATCAATGATTAAACCATAGATAATCGTTTAATTTGTCAAAAGAATAAGTACCAAACAGGTGTAATCATATAGTTTAAAATCATGAAAATAACAAATAGGCACATATGTTTCACCCCAAACATTTGAAAGTAGTAAAAGAGTGGAGTATGTACTCACTTGAGATTGCAAGTATCCTTGATTAAGTGTCCTAACGAAGCTCGGGAAATCAAGGAATCAAGTGGCACCTAGTATGGAATCACTATGTCATACAATCGGATCCTAAATCGGGAGATAGGATAGAATGGTGTTCTACAAATCAAATGAGTATTTGAACCCATGTGGTATGATTTAATAGAGCTAACATTCTAATTTGGAAGTCTACCTAAGTGCTTTTGACCCGTTTCGACCCATTATGGTAGTATAAGCTACTATAATGCGTCGGTTGCGTAAAACTATGGTCAGATGGTTAACTATGTGCTATGTCAAGTCTTACATGCCCAATTATGCCTAAACATGTTACTAAATCAGATTATATGTCAAAAAGTTGATCATATATGCAAAATACGGATTTATGCTTCAAAAGGGCATTTTGGTCATTTCCTATGGGCATATAAGCTAACTAACAAATGACTAACCAATCCTAAGTGATCATAAGGTCTAACCTCAGAGGTTATTCTCTATGCACGTATGATCACTAAGAAACCTTGGTCGGATCCTAATGATCGACCAAACGGGTCGGGTTCGAAAGTCTAAGCGGTTGTTTAGACTGCTTAACTTACGACCCTAAACAAGCACTAAACTAATAGTGACGAGTTAAACATGTCAAAACATGTGTAGCCTATTTAGAAAACTGATTTGGTATCAAAACAAAGTGTTTTGATACCTAAAAGTAGTTCCGTGGCAAGATGCTTGCTAAAACGCATTTTGACCGAAACTTTGACTCGTCACTACGCCTAGTTAACGTGGTAATCAGAAGGTATAATCGCTAAGGATTATAACCATCATGATTACAATCACGTTGCAAAGTTCAACCGAACTTTGCGTGGACCATTGACTGGTCAAACTGAAAGTCAAACACTGTTTGACTTTTTAAGTTAGAAAGCAACAAAAGAATGAAGGAAGGCTTACAAAGGGTCCTTACTTGAACCTGGTCTTATAAATTCTCAGGTATGAAGTTATAAAAACCCCAACTAAGGGAATTTTAGATCAAGTGTGAGGAAAACAAATGAATTGGCCTTGCTATTTATAGTAGTAGCAAGTTCACAAGATCATGACACTTGTTTGTGTAGCCTCCAAGCAAGAAATCATGGCCATACAAATGTTGCAAGCAGATTAGAAGCCTTGGAGAGGTGTTAACTTGGTTAACACACCAAGAATTTACAATAACAGCCCTTGTTTTATCAGACTGTTGCTGAAAACTGATTTTCTGTCGCTGGCATGTTCACACGGCCCGTGTAAAGGTAGGGGGAGGGGCTACGCGGCCCGCCTGACCCCTGCAGTTTAGCAACAGTTTCAACATTTGCTGTTTTGGTCCCTGCACTTGATTAAGCCCATTTCTTACACTTTTAACACCCGTTAAGCCATTTTCAAGGTTCTATAAGGTGGTCAAAGTATAGAGGACTCAAAATATGCTTGGAAAACTCTCGGATGTCGGTTCGTTTGGCCGTACGGTCACGTTGTTCGTCAAATTACGACGAACCTCGAACGGAAGCGGAAACGATCCAAATTAAGCGACGAAATGTATGTTTGCATGCCGATCACTAAAATTAAAATATTTTAGTGTGTACAAAAATTTTGGATGTCCAGATGTGGTCAGAACGTAAGATATTCGCGAAAATGCAAACTTACGCCGTTTTTGACACTTTTAGTCCCTCTAAGATCATATAAGCATATTTTCACACACTAAACTAATCAAAGCTTATTTCTAAGCTATGTTTAGGTTATATATGGAATGTTTAACTTAAGATCATGTTCTGGACTGTACGTTGCCTTACGAAACGGCAGACTTTTGTCGTTTGACGCAAATAGTCCCTGTAAGCGAATAAACTTGTTTTTGCCACACCAAACCCTTTGAAACTTATTTCTAAGTTATATAAAGGTTATTTAAGGTATGTTAAGCCTATTTCACTATTTCGGAGTGTTTGTCACGTTAAACTGATTACGTTTACGCACCAGTGCGCGTATAACCTTCCAGAAAGCGATTTAAAGCTCAAAATTGAACAAGAATTGATAT
The DNA here is from genome assembly GCF_002127325.2 of Helianthus annuus. Taxonomy (NCBI): domain Eukaryota; kingdom Viridiplantae; phylum Streptophyta; class Magnoliopsida; order Asterales; family Asteraceae; genus Helianthus; species Helianthus annuus. The sequence goes on along the minus strand of NC_035446.2, from coordinate 10,216,429 downwards.
GTGCAAATGATGCACATATTTATACAAATCCCAAGTATGAAACACAATATTTCATTGGATTTGCATTTGTGTGATGGCCGTAGTGACACAGGTGTCACAGTCTCCCTTACTTTAGGAAATTTCGTCCCGAAATTTAATTTTAGAGGAAACATGTGAAGACAACTGTGATTGTTTCGCTTTCGAATGAATCCGTCATTTCCCATGTAAAACTCTAGGTCATGTTTGGATTCTTAGCGAATCTGTTAATTGCCAAAATGTTGCCGTTGTAGAAACAAAAACATGGAGTTTCGAACAACGGATAGGAGAATGTTTCCTATGAAGACTATTATAGGAAACTTGTGTGTGCTCGAAATCAGAGTTGGAGATTGCAAGATAAAGCAACATTGGTCAAGGTCCAGGACATCTAGTAACTTAAATAACGCTACATTCGCAATGTAATAAGGAACACTTATATATAGGAAGTACCAGCGGCGTATCTACCATACCCTTTTTACACTGCTCCCGTCTCGTTATTCTTATCACTATAGGTCTTAACACATGACAAAACTCGCTATGGTTTATGTGCACTGAATTCCATAATTATGTATGCATCCATAATTACGTAATTCCTTGCACAGTCCGCAGAGTTCATTTTATAATGCGTAGGGGAAAAATCAATCGAACAAATATGAAATGACTTGACTAGACCGCCAAAGGATCTTTTTAACTAGAATCAACGAACAATCTTTTTAACGAGATCAACACATGATCTTTTTAACTAGATCTTCGTATGATCTCTTTAAACAGACCACTAAGGGATCTTTTTGACTTTGAACCAAATAATTGTTTTAAAACAGCACTTTGGAACCCAAGGGTCTGACTATTTGCATAGAAAGTCCCCTTAAGGATTTTGGATAGTGCTTTGAGTATCCTTCTGAGAATCTAACATATGAAAATACGGAAGATTCTACTAGGACTTAGATAGCGAGCTTTAGAATTACACATAAACACAAAATCACAAAATTGTGTATTCGTTAATTTAGTTATTAGCTCGTTTGTTAATTTTGAATTAATGTATTTTGAAGTACACTAGAAATCCAATCGTGGACTTCAATTAGTACTTAAAACATCCTCAAGAATCTAACTATGAAGATAGGAAGATCTTTATAAGGATTTGGAATTCGTGTAATGAATATGTTTTGAAATCCATGTACTAGGTATGTTAAAGCAACACACGAAGTAAAAATGTACTTGATAATCGTGTACATAGTCACAATACATGGGTCCAGTTAAGGACCTACGAAAGTACCTCTAGATATCAAATCAGGGATTTGAAGTGGTACTTCAAGTATTGGTTTAAGAATCTGCAATTTGTACCTTGTACTTTGTCTCTTTAAAAGAAACTAGTACTTAGGATTTTAGGGAAGATCACGAGTGATCACAAAATGAAAGAACCACATGTGAAGTTTGTTCTGCAAAGAACATGGTTCTTTGGTGTCCGTATTGTAGGGGTATGTCAACACACACACAATCATATCAGTTTTGGAAATAAAATTGGAACAACAATTTTATTTATATAATTGCTAAATTGTTTCAAATGTCAAAAGATAACAAACAAGGAAATACAAAAGTCTAATTGTTCACTGCTGCATTGTCATTTTCATTTGCCTCGTTTATGTTAAATGCTCGTCCACATGCTGGCTTTGCGTTAACAAGTCTTGTGCAATTGTTCCGGTAGTGAGTAAGATCACCACAGTTGTAGCACGATCCAGGTGGAAACTATGCTTGAACAGCAGCAGGATTTGCAACATTTTGGTTTTGGATAACATGACGACATGTATTGACCAAGTATCCCAATCACCCACAGTGGGTACATTTATGACATGGTGTCTGATTCACATGATGACGATTGCATTTGTTGCACAAGGGTGCAGTACCAATATAGTTCTTCCTAACACGAGGCTGTGCGGGCTGATTTGGTGCAACCTGATCATTCTGAGCAACTACTGTGAAGTTTTGTGAAACCTTACGCTTCTTCGACTTCTTAGAGGACTCGGTCTGTTTATCCTTTGGTTTTTCTTGTGCTGTCTTGTCAGATGGTTTCGGGTCGCCTTTTCGGAAAAGCTTACCCATCCTGATTTGAGATTCAGTCAGGGTAGCAGATAATTCAATGGCTTGTCTGACGGTAGTAGGGTTGCTACCAGTAACAATATCCTGAACTGGGTCAGGGAGGCCATCGATGTATTTTTCAATGGCCTTATCCAAAGGCGTAACCATGGTAGGAGATAACAGACTTAACTCCTCGTAACGATCAGTGTAAGCTCGATGTTCACTGCTGTCTTGTTTGAGATCGTCAAATTCCCGTTCTAAAGCACTAAGCTCATATCGAGGGCAGAATTCCTTCATCATTAGAGCCCGAAGCTCTTCCCAGGTTTGTGCCATTGCCACATCGGCACCTCGATCCCTCATTATGCCGTTCCACCATGTGAGTGCTCTTTTCTAGAATACACTCAACGCAAACTCAACTTTTCGCTCGTTTGGGCATTGTACATGAAGAAACGTGCTTTCGAGACTCTCAAACAACTGTAGGAGCCCAGTAGCTCCTTCAGACCCAGTAAATGTAAGTGGCTAGCTGAGTTGAATGTCTTAAAGTTGCACTGAACATTGTTATTGTTATTGTTTGCCTGATTTATCTTGGTGATAAGGTTCGGGAGTAGAGCAGCGATTTGCTGAGTGATTAAGGTTGCCATGGTGGCATCCTGAGCTTGATCACGTTGAGGAGGCATATTCTAAAAGAGCAAGGAAACATGAGGGAAAACGAATGAGATGTTATTGGATATTCAAAACTAGATGTTAAGAATATCGACAACGTATAAGGATTGTGGTCATTTCTTCGTTACTTAAACAAACAAACGACACTGTGACAAATCAAAGTAAATAGGTCAATATAATGTATCACTGAAGATATGCTCGCCTATAAGTGAACACTCACCCCAAGAGTTCCCAGGTAAGAGTGACAGGTCCGATACTGCGGATTTGTACGAACACTCTAGCCTTAGACAGAAAACTCAGGGTACATGCATTCACTCTTCCAGTTTGCACGTGTTCACATTATTTAGACCCAAACTTTGACGGGATTTTGAAAAACTCAAAAGGCACAAAGCCAAAAATGAATCAAAATGGAAGGGTTCAAAACCTTATAATAAACCATCCAGGAATAGATGATTAATTTTTGATGTAGATTCGTTATTGTGTTCTCGTTGTGGTTATCACCTAAGGATAGGTGAAATGTATTGTTTTAAGGCTAAACACAAAATAACTCGTGTTAGGGTCCTAGGAAGGTTATAGTCTAGGTCAAAGCATTACTAATAACCTAATTCCCTATAACCATTGGCTCTGATACCAACTTTTCTGTCACACCCCGACCACGTAAAACAACAAATCGTGGCGGAAACGTCGGGGAGTGTTGTGACAGAATCATTGTTTCACAACCATGGATCAAATAGTTTTGTTTTATTGAATTATTGAACTCAATGTTTTATTACAATTAAGATAAATACAAATAATTGTTTCTCGGTTTTAAAGTCGCTAAGGCACTGGTCCATCCTATGTGTAGCATGCATCAACAAATCATCACATAGCAGTACCTAAAATATATATGAAAAAGGTACGTCATCATAAAAATGCATGTAAGTAACATAGGTTTGGTTGATTTAGATTCATGGCTTTAGTTAACATAAGAAAAAGGTTTTATATTTTGCCAAAAATAGCCATGAATCCTTCTGAAAAGTATTGTTTCTAAAATGCATTGTTTGATAAAAGGTTTGTAGTATATACAATATACTTTGGTTTAGAAAAGACCGGATAAATAGTATATCAAATTATACTTTAGTTTTGAAATAGTTAATAGGTAGTATATCAAAATATACTTTGGTTAATGAAATAATAGATTTGATAGTACATATCAAGTATACTTTGGTTTAAGAATAAAAATATTGGTAGTATATCAAATTATACTTTGGTTTGAAAATAGCATATCAACTATGCTTTGATTTGAAAATAGCATATCAAACTATGCTTTGGTAGTACATCAAAATATACTTTAGTAAATAGTAGCATATCAAACTATGCTTTGGTAGTACATCAAAAGTATCCTTGATTAAGTGTCCTAACGAATCTCGGGAAATCAAGGAATCAAGTGGCACCTAGTATGGAATCACTATGTCATACAATCAGATTCTAAATCGGGAGATAAGATAGAATGGTGTTCTACAAATCAAATGAGTATTTGAACCCATATGGTATGATTTAATAGAGCTAACATTCTGATTTGGAAGTCTACCTAAGTGCTTTTGACCCGTTTCGACCCATTATGGTAGTATAAGCTACTATAATGCGTCGGTTGCGTAAAACTATGGTTGGATGGTTAACTATGTGCTATGTCAAGTCTTACATGCCCAATTATGCCTAAACATGTTACTACATCAGATTATATGTCAAAAAGTTGATCATATATGCAAAATACGGATTTATGCTTCAAAAGGGCATTTTGGTCATTTCCTATGGGCATATAAGCTAACTAACAAATGACTAACCAACCCTAAGTGACATAAGGTATAACCTTAGACGTTATTCCCTATGCAACTATGATCACAAAGCAAGCTTGGTCGGATCCTAATGATCGACCAAACGGGTCGGGTTCGAAAGTCTAAGCGGTTGTTACGACCCTAAACAAGCGCTAAACTAATAGTGACGAGTTAAACATGTCAAAACTTGTTTAACCTATTTAGAAAACTGATTTGATATCAAAACTAAGTGTTTTGATACCTAAAAGTAGTTCCGTGGCAAGATGCGTGCTAAAATGCATTTTGACCGAAACTTTGACTCGTCACTACGCCTAGTTAACGTGGTAATCATTAGGTATAATCGCTAAGGATTATAACCATCGTGATTACAATCACGTTGCAAAGTTCAACCGAACATTGCGTTGAACATTGACTGGTCAAACTTAAAGTCAAACACTGTTTGACTTTTTATGCTAGAAAGCAATAAAAGAATGAAGGAAGGCTTACAAAGGGTCCTTGCTTGAACTTGATCTTATAAATTCTCAGGTATGAAGTTATAAAAACCCCAACTTAGAGAATTTTAGATCAAGTGTGAGGAAAACAAATGAATTGGCCTTGCTATTTATAGTAGTAGCAAGTTCACAAGATCATGACACTTGTGTGTGTAGCCTCCAAGCAAGAAATCATGGCCATACAAATGTTGCAAGCATATTAGAAGCCTTGGAGAGGTGTTAACTTGGTTAACACACCAAGAATTTACAATAACAGCCCCTGATTTATCAAACTGTTGCTGAAAACTGATTTTCTATCGCTGGCATTTTTACACGGCCCGCGTAAAGGTAGGGGGAGGGGCTACGCGGCCCGCCTGACCCCAGCAGTTCAGCAACAGTTTCAACATTTGTTGTTTTGGTCCCTGCCCTTGATTAAGCCCATTTCTTGCACTTTTAACACCCGTTATGCCGTTTTCAAGGCTCTATAAGGTGGTCAAAGTATAGAGGACTCAAAATATGCTCGGAAAACCCTCGGATGTTAATTCGTTTGGCCGTACGGTCACGTTTTTCGTCAAATAACGACGTAACTCGAACGGACGTGAAAACGATCCAAATGAAGTGACGAAAGGTATTTTTGCATGCCGATCACTAAAATAAAAATATTTTAGTGTGTTCAAAAATTTTGGATGTCCAGATGTGGTCAGAACGTAAGATATGCGCGAAAATGTAAACTTACTCCGTTTTTGACACTTTAGTCCCTGTAAGATCATATAAGCATATTTTCGCACACCGAACCACTCAAAGCTTATTTCTAAGCTATGTTTAGGTTATATATGGCATGTTTAACTTATGATCATGTTCTGGACTGTACGTTGCCATACGAAACAACAGACTTTTGCAGTTTGACAGAAATAGTCCCTGTAAGCGAATAAACTTGTTTTTGCCATACCATGTAACAACCCGCACTTTCGTGCGTTGTTACTACTCGATACACTCGTTCCGCCTAGCACCAGAGATTCGGATCATAATGTAACTATATCAGATATATCGCTAAATCGAAGTATAATCGAATAATTACGCATATCCTATCGCTATTACAAACCTATTTTCATAGAGTATAACACTCACGATGCTGTTGAGTGAGGACTTAATCTACCCTCCTCGATAACCGTGAGGTGTCAAAACGTAAACAAGCAACGCTAACAAAGACTATCGGGTGAGTACCATGTCTCCAGCAGTCATGACGATGATGGTAATACGACCAAATAGTACCCCGATAATCACTGTGGCACATCACATCGAAGAACGCACTCGAAGGCACGCGTAACTCGATCATCGCACTGAATATTGAATATATAGATACGTATATCCGACCTTTTTTGTGATTTATTTATAATAAATAAATAATAATATAAATATATGGAAATGTGGCCCAAACTATCGCAACGCACCAAAAACGAGGATCGAAAGGCCAGCCTATCGGACAGGACAGGCCAGCCGATCAACAGGCCAGCCTATCGGATAGGACAGGCCAGCCGACAGGACAGGCCAGCCGATCGAACAGGCCAGCCTCTCGAACAGGACAGGCCAGCCGACAGGACAGGCCAGCCGATCGAATAGGCCAGCCTCTCGGACAGGACAGGCCAGCCTGCCCACCTTTCCTTCCTCCTTGCCTATAAATACCCCTCTTCACCCTAAACACTTGTTGTTGCTGCTGCTACTCGACCAGGACGCTCTTGACCACATTTCTCTCGATTTCTCTCGATTCTTGTAAGTTTTCAACCCAAATTTTGTACTTCTATGATCTATGTTCAATCCTACACCTTTCTACCTTTCAAATTCCAACTTTCAACCGTGAAATCTCTGGATTCTGGGGCATTCTAGGGTGATGTCACCATGAAGTTCTTATGAACTTCAAGAGAAATGTCATCCCAAGCAAGAATGACTCGGATCCAGGTGATTTCCAAATGGTTTTACATAAATCTCGCCTAAATCTATGTTTTCCAACCAAGAAGTTACAGATTTGAGGTGTTCTAGAGTGATGTCATCATGAAGTACTTAGAAACTTCAAGTGTTGGCCTCATTCCGCTAAGAACAACTCAGATCCAAGGGATTCCGCAAGAATAAACAAGGTTTTCACATCAGATCTATACTTAAAGCGATAGAATCAGGGCGTATACCGACCTTCTACTCATTCTTAGTGTCGTGTTGGTCAAAGATCTGATTCTTAACGATAAGACGACCAATTTCGGGTTAAACACGGAAAAATCACCAAGAATGGCCAGTTCTGATGGAACGGGGTGATTCCCGGCCGTTAGAACAGGTCGAAATTGATGGGGTTTCAGTTGTTCAACACGTCACGACAACGTCTCGACCAAAACCACCGAAGAACTCGCGAAAATCGCCAAAAACAGCTGGACAGGCTGGCCGATCGAGCGGCCCAGCCGATCGGCTGGACAAGCCGATCGAACGGCCCACTGGATCTAATGGCCCACTCGATCGAGCAGCCCGGTCGATCGAGCGGTCCATCCGAATGGGCCAGCTCAATTCAACTTTTCATCCAATTCCACGTAATTCGATACCGTTTAACGCGTAATCCAATACTCATGCAATTAATCTAATATCAGGACATTCTCAGGCACCATCCCGCCAATCCAACCGAATACGCACTGTGAGTATACTTGACCCCTTTTATCGAATTTTGGGTGTAACATACGTTCCTTATAAATCGAACTCATCAAACAAATGATTCAAATTGTTAATCTATCACTTGCGAATAACTGTTTGCATAGATATACGTGATGCTAGTTGCATGTATGCTAGGACTTATACTCGTGACGTCCCACCCAGACTAGTATAGTACTATTGCGCCCGACGGGGCCTAGTTATGCCATCGAAGAGTCGAGCATCGAGGACTTAGCTGGTAGTATCAGTTTTGTGAGTATATATGTCGTGCATTACGTTTATGCATATGGAAATTCGCAGCACTTTTAATCTATTATACTATTACATATCAAACCTCTATACTCGCCAATACTTTTGTATTGACAATATTTTAACGTATGTTGCAGGATTAGTCGAAGTCTACATTAAATCAAGCTAGGAAGTCTAGAAACTCATCAAAATCTAGATTGTCGGATTTGAATTGTTCGAGAGAACAAGGAATCTGTAATAACTTATGTGATTGTATCATTGTTAGTATGGGATAACAAATGTAATGAATATTATCGCAATATAGTTGTTATGGATTCTCTTGAGCAATCTGATTCGCCTAGTGTCGCGCCCCGATGATTCCGCCATCGGTTGGGGTGTGACAGATTGGCATCAGAGCCATAACTTTAGGGAATTAGGCAAGACTCGACCTAGTCCAGGTCGACGTCTTAGAGAATGACCTAGTCTATAGTCTAAGCACCCACAGGCTGCCTCGTACGAACCCAGCAGGGTTTGTATTGCGCCTACCTAATGTTTCTGATCGAAATTGCAAAAACTATGACTTTGTGTGAACCCCGCCTACTACAACTTCACACGAAGAAGCCTTTCCTAAGGCCGGAATACTACTTAGCCTTTCCTAAGGCGGACATAATACACATGTTTTCGAAAATACTCGCATCTCACAACCGAGCAATCCAGTCGAGACCAGGTGTGAAAGCCAGTAACTCTCGATAGAATTGCTCACTCAGCCCATTCTTCTAGCACGAGAATATTTCGTTGAGTCAGGAGTGACCTCCATACCTCGACGAAAGCCTCCCTTTCGAAATTCTAGTGAAGCTCTCGGATTCATTCGATGAGCGTAACCACAAATTGGGAACGAAACTGTTAAGTCAGGGGTGAAACCCGTACCTTAATGAACCGTTCCACTCCCTAAAATATTTTTCAAAAAGCTCTCACGAGGGACTCGACCATCACAATGACTCGAGCCTCGCGATGACTCGGAGGATGAATGCCATGAGCTGCATCCCAGTGGAAGCATAAACCCCCAGAGTCAACGCGTGTGCACGAACTTGTTGGGTGTGATTGAGTTACCTTGGGTAGCCGACGCCTAAACACCTGAGGCACTCCGAGTATCTTGCTAAGCCTATAACTCGCTGGATTTTATAATTTTATGAACTCAGTTACGTTTTATGTGTTTAATTGCGATTATCAATTTTCGCTCCCTGTTTTACAAAGCGCACAACTCGCACAGCCATCGCAATCCATAACAAAGACCGAATGATCGCAACAAAACAAATGTCTAAATTGCCTGACTTCTCTCGCATTCTCTCTCCTAACGCGTCCTCGTGCATTCTAAACTATAAAATGTGTGTGTAAGTATAAACTACAACTATCTATACCTACGTACAACCAAATTATGATGTATGAGTCTAGGAAGTTTCGTGTCTCCTATGTGGCTCCTATGTGAAGTCTATTTATATTGCACGTTACAAGTTTCGACCGTGCTCAATCGCGTCGTAAACTCGAAATCATTATGATCGAATCTCATTCCAAATCTCTCTCTGTCTAGATGCCTTCCAATAACTCTATCTCGAAACGAATAGCTAGGAGAAGAGCCAAACGAAGCACCGATAAGAGGATTGCCTCGCTTGTGACCAGGGAAGTGGTCAAGCTCGTTCCTCAAATTGTCGCTCAAGTGCACTCTCTCAGCAACGCTCGAGCCGGGAAGGACTCTAAGACGGAAGAGCCGCAATCTACTTTCCTATACAAACACTTCAAAGCCTGTGACCCGATGGAATTCACAGGTGAAGGAGGTGTGACCCAACTGCTCCAGTGGTTCGATTCCATGGAAGTCACCCTTCGACAAAGTGGGTGTCCCGATAGTTTCCGTACTACTTGTGCTACCGGGGTATTTCAATCACGTGGACCGCCAAACGCAACAAACGTGGGATCTCCGCAGCTTACGCCCTCTCTTGGGACGAGCTGAAGGAACTCATGAAGGAAGAATATTGTCCCCCTCATGAAGTCCAGAAGCTAGAAAACGAATTTTGGGGGATCAAGCAAACCGAAGGTGACAATGCCTGCTATACAGCAAGGTTCAAACAGCTTAGTGCAATCTGCCCAAGCCAAGTTGACACTTCAAGGAAAGCCATCGCGAAGTACCTCCGCGGCTTACCTGAGAGTGTGGGCGATTTTGTAGAAGCTGCAAGACCTACTACCATCGAAGAAGCCTACCGTTTAGCCGCAGAGATCAACAGTAAACGAGTCTTGGACGGGTTCTTCTCCAAAAAGCCTGTCAAACAAGCTCATCAAGCAATCATCCTCAACTCATCCGACGATTCCTCTGGCGAATCGGACGAGGAATCATCCGGCTACTCCTCTAAAGGTTCCTCTAAGGATCGCTCCGACAATGTCTCTGAAAATCATCAGGCGAATCCGACAACGACACTGCATCATCTCAGGAAGCTCAACCTAGCCGCAAACGAAAGACCGTGAGCCCAGACTTTTCAACAACTGGGCTGCCGCAACCCGAACCTCTCCGATCAGTCCCAGTTCAACCGAAACGTGCTTACAATGGGCCACATCCCCTGTGTTTTACGTGCACGTACCATCACCCACCAGAAGCAAATTATCGCTATTGCACAAATTGCAACTGGTATGGTCATCGTACACAGCACTGCCGCGCAGCACCGCAACTCTGAAGGAAGTCGCTACCGTTTTCTTTTATATGTGAAGCTTATTTCATCTACCGTCGCATGTGGACTCTATTTCTCTTTTACTCTAGCACCATCTAAACGCTAGCACTATGTACTATATAACGTATTTTACCCTTACAACACTCTTAGAATGAGGTACGATATACATGCAAGGAACAACTAATCGCGGGTGCACACGGGATTATTTTGGTCAGTGCACGGAGATCGTAGTGAAGTTCTAATGGTTCCATAACGTTTAAAAGCATGATCAAGGGTTTTGGCCATGTCAACAAAGCGTGACACCAAAGCACGGGGCATAAGTAGTAGGGGTGACGCAAGGTGTGCTTACCACACTACCGAAGCTTCGTGAAGAAAGTGCCATGTGGAGTTGGACGTTATTAGACCTATTATATTATAATGGTTATTTTCGACACTATACAAATCGATCACAAGGCGTAACAAAACTAAAATCGCATCACTGCGAGACTTCGCGTAAGTCTGCGTACGCAACACAATTGCCACATCGATGGACTTAGGTAAGTTCACCCCGAAGAGCAATTGGAGCAACGCAAGACTGGTCGTGAGTCCATGACGCAACTCAATCGCAGTTTTGCTGGATCCATCTCGTAATCTAAATCACTCGATTATGTGGCTCGAAATCACAATCGCATCATGTGTTCATCTCGCAATCTCTAACGCTGGTTATTGACTATTGTGTGAACTTCTACCGCCTGGTGTGGATCGCTTATTTCGGATCGCTAGACGAGTACCGAAAAATCACTCGTCGCTTTTTGCTTTAACGCATTTCGCGCCTATTTCATCGACTCGATACTCTCATCGCGTGTCGCTATCACTCATCGATACTCGTGTTATCTGTGTTATCTTAGCAGGCACGACCTCGCTTCACGAGACAAAACTAATAGGGTCGAAACATGGTGGTGTTTTGACCATATTAGTAGACTTTCGTGGAAAAAGGCCATGCGGGCTAGCAATGGTTACTGTTTGTGGTGTATTCAACTCAATCGAATCGCATAACGTCCACAACGCAACAATCGTCACTTATCGTCTATCAGGGTCTAATGCCTAACGATATTCGGTTATCGCTTGGAAGTCATCACAGTTGTATAGAATTAGGGTACATGACATCACTTCACGAGACAAAACTAACATGGGAAACGTGGTGTTTTCTATATTAGCAACTCTCGTGGAAACATGCCATGTAAGGTTTTATGTGGAACGAATCGAAATCGCATCTAGTCGAATCAAAATCGCGTCATTCGCTATCGCTTATCAATCATCGTCTAACCCAGTGTACCATATCAATGTTTCGTATAATCAAACTACTCGCACTCGCTATCAACACTTTGTCAGTGACCAATTCACTTCAATTCAAGACTCGGTCTAACCTCCTATCGCTTGGATCGAGGAATCGAAACTCTATCGGTGTCTTATCGGCACGCATGACACCGCCTCACGAAACAGAGGTAATATGGGTAAAACATGGTGGATACGCCACTAGTACTTCCTATTTATAAGTGTTTTAATCATATTAACAAACTTTTGTGGGAAAATGCCACGTGGGGCCCGATGTAAATTATTTTTCCGTAGTATTAAAGAAAACCAATTTTTTTATATAAAATTTTATTAAAACCGATTGGACAAGTGAAATTTCCTTACAACATGGAGAAGACATCGAAACAGTTTAGCTCCATGCCCGATGGGAGTTTCATAAGTCCAGTATTTCCTTAAAACTTTTGCAATGACAGAAAGGAATCTTCCTAAGAACGATGGCTCGACAATCGAGTTTCAGCTCGAACCCACGTTGCAGGAAAATTTTCTTAAAACTTATTTTGCCGCCGAATTCTTTTAAAATGTATGACTCAAAATCTGTTATCAAACTAACAAAAACCCTCCCCATAGCGCTGGTATGGACATCGATGCAGTTAGCGCCGCGCCATGAGGGGATTTTCCTAAATATCTTCAAAGATTAATCGATTATCGGTAAGTTTAAAACGTTATGGAATCGCTTTAGTGTGTGTTACCGCTTTTGGCTAATCGAATCGTATTTCCTCACCGTTCTCGCCCGCCAAACCTTTAATCGATCGCTCGCTTATCTAGACGCTTTTAATCGCTACTCTCATTCGCATCAACTCTTACGACCCTACTAATGGATTAATTTCGGGACGAAATTTCCTAAATCAGGGGAGACTGTAACAACCCGCACTTTTGTGCGTTGTTACTACTCGATACACTCGTTACGCCTAGCACCAGAGATTCGAATCATAATGTAACTATATCAGATATATCGCTAAATCGAAGTATAATCGAATAATTACGCATATCCTATCGCTATTACAAACCTATTTTCATAGAGTATAACACTCACGATGCTGTTGAGTGAGGACTTAATCTATCGCAACGCACCAAAAACGAGGATAGGCCAGCCGACAGGACAGGCCAGCCGATCGAACAGGCCAGCCTATCGGACAGGACAGGCCAGCCGACAGGACAGGCCAGCCGATCGAACAGGCCAGCCTATCGGACAGGACAGGACAGGCCAACCGACAGGACAGGCCAGCCGATCAAACAGGCCAGCCTCTCGGACAGGACAGGCCAGCCTATCGAACAGGCCCGCCTATCGGACAGGACAGGCCAGCCTGCCCTCCTTTCCTTCCTCCTTGCCTATAAATACCCCTCTTCACCCCAAACACTTGTTGTTGCTGCTGCTACTCGACCAGGACGCTCTTGACCACTTTTCTCTCGATTTCTCCCGATTCTTGTAAGTTTTCAACCCAAATTTTGTACTTCTATAATCTATGTTCAATCCCACACCTTTCTACCTTTCAAATTCCAACTTTCAACGGTGAAATCTCTGGATTCTGGGGCATTCTAGGGTGATGTCACCATGAAGTTCTTATGAACTTCAAGAGAAATGTCATCCCAAGCAAGAATGACTCGGATCCAGGTGATTTCCAAATGGTTTTACATAAATCTCGCCTAAATCTATGTTTTCCAACCAAGAAGTTACAGATTTGAGGTGTTCTAGAGTGATGTCATCATGAAGTACTTAGAAACTTCAAATGTTGGCCTCATTCCGCTAAGAACAACTCAGATCCAAGGGATTCCGCAAGAATAATCAAGGTTTTCACATCAGATCTATAGTTAAAACGATAGAATCAGAGCTTATACCGACCTTCTACTCATTCTTAGTGTCGTGTTGGTCAAAGATCTGATTCGTAACGATAAGACGACCAATTTCGGGTTAAACACGGAAAAATCACCAAGAATGGCCAGTTCTGATGGAACGGGGTGATTCCCGGCCGTTAGAACAGGTCGGAATTGATGGGGTTTCAGTTGTTCAACACGTCACGACAACGTCTCGACCAAAACCACCGAAGAACTCGCGAAAATCGCCGAAAACAGCTGGACAGGCTGGCCGATCGAGCGGCCCAGTCGATCAAGCGGCCCAGCCGATCGGCTGGACAAGCCGATCGAACGGCCCACTCGATCGAATGGCCCACTCGATCGAGCAGCCCAGTTGATCGAGCGGTCCATCCGAATGGGCCAGCTCAATTCAACTTTTCGTCCAATTCCACGTAATTCGATACAGTTTAACGCGTTATCCAATACTCATGCAATTAATCTAAAATCAGGACATTCTCAGGCACCATTCCGCCAATCCAACCGAATACGCACTGTGAGTATACTTGACCCCTTTTATCGAATTTTGGGTGTAACATACGTTCCTTATAAATCGAACTCATCAAACGAATGATTCAAATTGTTAATCTATCACTTGCGAATAACTGTTTGCATAGATATACGTGATGCTAGTTATATGCTAGGACTTATACTCGTGACGTCCCACCCAGACTAGTATAGTACTATTGCGCCCGACGGGGTCTAGTTATGCCATCGAAGAGTCGAGCATCGAGGACTTAGCTGGTAGTATCAGTTTTGTGAGTATATATGTCGTGTATTACGTTTATGCATATGGAAATTCGCAGCACTTTTAATCTATTATACTATTACATATCAAACCTGTATACTCGCCAATACTTTTATATTGACAATATTTTAACGTATGTTGCAGGATTAGTCGATGTCTACATCAAATCAAGCTAGGAAGTCTAGAAACTCATCAAAATCTAGATTGTCGGATTTGAATTGTTCGAGAGAACAAGGAATCTGTAATAACTTATGTGATTGTATCGTTGTTAGTATGGGATAACAAATGTAATGAATATTATCGCAATATAGTTGTTATGGATTCTCTTGAGCAATCTGATTCGCCTAGTGCCGCGCCCCGATGATTCCGCCATCGGTTGGGGTGTGACATACCAAACCCTTTGAAACTTATTTCTAAGTTATGTAAAGGTTATTTAAGGTATGTTAAGCCTATTTCACTATTCCAGAGTGTTTGTTGCGTTAAACTGATTACGTTTACGCACCAGTGCGCGTATAACCTTCCAGAAAGCGATTTCAAGCTCAAAATTGAACAAGAATTGATATGTGCAAATGATACACATATTTATACAAATCCCAAGTATGAAACACAATATTTCATTGGATTTGCATTTGTGTGATGGTCGTAGTGACACATGTGTCACACATAATATACATTAATTTAGGAACCCATGTTCACGTTTGTTTTTCCTTTATATATGTAACTTTTGTAATTAAAAAGGGATTGATAAAAAATGTTCTAAAATATCTAGTTCCTTCATCTATCTTCATTGGAGCATAACCCACTCAACATGTCTATTACTTGGGAGATTGACCATCTCGAATCGGTCTAACAATCTAGGTAATCTTCTGAATTGTAGGAAGATAACCTGATATACATTGATAATGTGACGGTTAGAGCGGTTAAGAATTTGGCGGGAACAACCGTCATTGTTGTGGAATCATTTCCGGATCGATTTTGAACTCCCGACGATTGCGAAGAACACGTATCACATGCGGAATCCATGTACGTGTGTGGATCAACACAAGAACGTAATAATATGATGATTCTATTGAAGATTTGACAAATTACAAAACCTTGAATCACCTTGTTCAAGACTTTCTCTCTCTAGAACTCTAATGCTCTTCAAATATGCAAAAGTTATAAAATGAAACATAAACTCCCTATTTATAGGCAAAGGCAAAAGGAAGGACTCCGTATTTACAAGTTTGTCATTCTCCTATATTTAACATTAAAAAACCTTGTTTTGATCAGTTTTCTGCTACAAAACATGATTGACGGAAGTGATAGACATTATGCACTCACAGAGTCCCCCTTGGATATTACTGAAGTCAATCTTGTAGCTTTATGTCTTCTCTCTCTCTCTCTCTCTCTCTCTCTCTCTGAGTCTTCACAAACCTTTGACAGTATCAGCACCACAAACTCCCCTTTAGCTCTTTAATCTCCTCTTAATTTTGCGTTCTGAATTAGCTTCCCCTTTCGGTTGACTCTTTCTCCAGGCTCCCCCTTTCGTTAAGCTTTCGTGCTTTTTCGGATCGACACCTGGCTCTTCAATTACAAGCTCCCCTTGCTTTGACCTTGTCTTTAGACTCCCCCTTAGTCTTAGTTATCGGGATCGTAATTTGGCTTTCTCAAATATTTGACAATTAAAGATTATTATATCACAATATCAAAATCTGACACTATGAAATTCATTTGACAGATTTAA
The DNA here is from genome assembly GCF_002127325.2 of Helianthus annuus. Classification (NCBI taxonomy): domain Eukaryota; kingdom Viridiplantae; phylum Streptophyta; class Magnoliopsida; order Asterales; family Asteraceae; genus Helianthus; species Helianthus annuus. The sequence goes on along the minus strand of NC_035446.2, from coordinate 10,200,092 downwards.
AATTCCAGAATTTCATACCGACTCTCTTCCCCTATCAGATTACTAGATAAATTTGAAAGTGAAAGAATCCAACTTCCAAAAATCTCATAGATATTCATCCAAGTCCAAACTTAATGACCTTGTATATTTCATAAACTGTTTTTGAATTTTTCAAAAAAAAACCTCAAGTTTCAAATTAATGAACTTGTTTATTTTCAGAAACATGTTCAGCAAAGTTTAGATTTTGAAACTCAGCTTTCAGGCATCAGTTGTCGAAAATAAAGCAGAAATAAAATCTTTTTGAATTTTCCAAAGTTTATGCTAAAACACTACAAAATTCTTTTTGTAATTTTCTGAAATTAAATGCAGTAAAGAAATATTTACAATCATATTTTTTTGTTTAAGTTCGCATCAGAGGATCATATCAGTTTATGACAAATCACTAGCACAGTTGAGCTATAAACACTTTAAGTTCTAAACCATTCACTTAGATTGTCAGTATCCACTTAAATTCTCACACACACTTCTATTGCTTCCAGATACGAGATTTAGTATTTTAAGAACATAGCTTCTTCGCGTGTCCCACCTTAGAATATACTCCCGTATCAAGATTCCCTAGATTCGATCTTACAGGTGAATATACTATATTGATATCTGTACTCTGGGTTAGTGTGAGATCTTGAGAGCTCAGGTATGAACTACCGTTCAGTCAAAGAGATGAAGGCTTACCTTTAGGTGTGTTCCACTTAGGAATCTTCATGACAACTACACTTGATTTATATCTGTCGATATTTTCTCAATTTTTATGTAGAGGGAAAGCTTTAAGTGCGCAAAGTATTTTACGAGGTCTAGGTCATTGCTGAAGCAAAATCAGAAGACCAGGTATAATACCCTAGATATCAAATAGTATAATGATCTAGTATCTCAGAATCGGGCAACTTCTCAAACGAGATTTCGGAGGTTATACATATATCGAAGAGATGTTCCCCACGAGATAAGTAAGTTATTAATATTTAGGTTTATATCTCGAAATCAATCTACTAAATGTGTAAAAACCTACTGGCGTATCATCAGCGAGACCGTTTATCATATTTGACTTTTCATTTCTTTAGCATGTTGTGAATGTCTATTGATGTACTATCATTTCTTCTTTTTACATAGAAAATCTTTTTCATCTTATCATGTTTTTGGCTTTTTTCAAACTTTCAAATGTTTTTGTATTTTCTGAAAATATTTACTCCCCCTAAAATCCGAAACATTTAAAAAAAAAAATTTGACAACCCGATGCAGATAGCTTCGTCTCGCCATCCATTGTCTACATAACATGCTCTGTTTGCATAAAGTACCACCATGATTATTGATTTTCAACAATGATAAAACAATTTTCAATCACTTGTGACTCCCTCCTCCTATGCCAGGTTGCTTCCCTCCTCTTGTTGACAATCAGCTGTCTTCAGAAGCACCTGCACATTCAACTCATTCAATTACTTGAACAATGCAACCTATGCCAGTTTGACCTTGGGTATTGTCACACAATAAGAACTATTCAACTTCGGAAAATCTTTTTCATTGTTAACAAAAAAACTTTATCATTCTTATTTTCAACCTTTTTGGTTGAATCGATTTTCCAATTTGCACTCGCAGAAGTCGTTTGTTTCTTTGCCACCCAATTTTGACCTGTTGAACCATTTCTTTGATAAAATCTTGAATCACTTTGAATGTTTTGTTTTGTCAAATCAATTTTGGTTTCCAGATTTGTTTAGGTTCAAAGTTGAATGTTTTTGTATTCCAAGTTTGTTTTGGCTTTGAAATACCAACTTTTGATTGCCAAACCTGTTTTGGTTCATCTTTGGGTGTCTTTGATTTCAGTTTCCAAGTTTTTTGTGATTCAAACTTCGTTGACTTCTGTTTAGCAGCTTCAGTTTGCCGTTTATTCAACCGGCTTCAGATTTGGACATTTATGACCAACATGTCCAATTTGATCACATTTAAAGCATGTTCTCTTGGAAACATCTTTAGCCTGTTGTTTTTGTTTCTTCTGAGCATAAACCTCTTCATTAGTCTATTGACTAAATTGGAGTTCTTTCTCTTCTTTAGAACTTGTTCCATGAACAAAGTTGGTCTTATTCTTAAGATTTCTCTTGTCAAACCTTTTCTGATTTTGTTTCTTTTTATAACCCAACCCAGCCTTCGTATTTTTCTTTTTGAAACCAGGTTTGTTTTAAAAAGTTTTCTTGCTCATTTTTCCGGCAAATTTGTGAGTTTCAGATTTCTCAATTTCTACCAGTTTGAAAACTTTGTCAATCTTTTCCGAAATCACATTCTGAATCGGAACTTTAATAATTGAGAATAATTTGTCGGATCCAATCATGGTATACGCCAATCCTATTGGATCATCATTCGCATATTCTCAAATTTTGAGTTTTTAAGATAACTTTCATGAAAACTTCCCTCATTTTCATCATGTGCTTCGGACCTATCTGTTTTGGTAGTATCCACTTTCATAACACTTTCAACGACCTTACCTACCACCTCTGAATCACCAGTATCATCAGATTTAGAATAGGTTATGTCAATATTTTATGGCAATTGATCAACCATGTTGAAAGCTTTTTCCACCTTCTCGTCATCATAGAATGTGAACTTTTATATTCTGAACCAATTCCATTCTTGGTTCTTTTAGAATCTTTATCATCTGGTTTTATGTTGAAAATACGTTTAAGAACATATGATGAACCATTATAACTACGCAACTTGTTATTATCTTGTTCTAAATCAGCCATTTTACATTTAAGCTCAGCAACTTCTTCAATATATGAATTTACAACTTGGTGCTTTTTTTCATACTGTTGTTTAAGCGTTTGTGACGTTTCAGAACATTGTGACAATCTCGATTGAACAATTTCATTTGGCTTCTCACCGCTTCATATGACTCCTTTGTAATATGATACGCAAGTTTTATTGAATCATACTCTTTTTTCATTTCTTGAACCGCATTTTCTTTTTGTAAACATTCTTCTGTCATAGCTGAACACTTTTGTTTCAAAATCGCATTTTCTTTTTCAAAAACTTTCCATTTTTGTGTCAGCTTTTCATCATTATCTTTTAAAACCTTTTCATTTTCAAACATTTCTTTGCATTTATCTTTGAAACTCTTTCAATTTTAGAAAATTCCCTATCTCTGATTTTAATTTTTTTCATCCTTTTCAGTACAAGGACTGCACGTTTCCATGCATTTCTTGCACTGTTCACCAGTTTTATTTAACACTTCCGAAGATTCAGTTTGAGTAATTACCTTAGTTTTTGGCACCTCGGCTTCTTCTGTCGTCTACTTCTGAACTTCTTCCATCATCTGTTGTTTTTCAGCAACAACTTCTTCCGCTGACTTCTTCAGCTTCTCATTAGCCATATTCTGACTTTCTTCACCAGCTACTCTTCTTTCTTCACCTCCTCATCATTCTGTTCATCACTGCCTTCTTCTGCATTTTTCTTCAACTCTACCACCAACTTCTTAACACTTTTCTTCATTATCTCTTCATCTCTCTTCTTCAAACTAACGGTCGTCACATCTCTGATGATTTTATCTAGCTTTTTGAGATAATCTTTATATGCTTCTTTCTTTGAATAATATTCTCCAGACAGAGGAATAACTGCAAGTACATCATTGTAAATCACTTTGCTAGAATCAACAACTGGATCTCCTTTGTGGTTGATGTAGCATTCTCTCTTCTTATCCCATCGACCCATTCTCCTAGCCTCAACGTACTCTTTTTGCATTTCTTTTATTCTGTAATCTGCAAAATATCTTTTTCTAAGTGTTTTCTCTTGGAAAACTTCTTCTTTCATTTTCACTTCAGCAAACAACGCCCTTTTCACTTCCTTTCAGTATTTACTCCAGTTAAACCCTTCATCATCATGAATCGTCCAATATCCGACGAGTTTTTGGTCCCGATTAAACCCTTTATCATCATGAATCGTCACCATAGCTTGTTTCTTTTCTTTGGATGGACCTTCAGCAATCTTCTTTTGAACCGGCTTTGCTGATTGTTCACTGTTCTGATGATAAATGGCCTTCTTGTAGTAATCATCATGAAATGGATTATCATTTTTGTTCACCTCCAGATTCATGCACTCTCTTTTAAGATGTCCCTTCTGTTTACATCTGAAACATGTGACTTTCGATTTATCAAAACCCTAGCTTTGTGTTTGAACCATCAAGACACTTCCTGCTTGTGATCTTCATAAAATGTTGTGCTTTCCTAATGCCACTTGCTAAACACCATCTGATATCGATAAGTTCCATCTCTTCTGGATCTATCTGGTCATATTTTTCTTTCGTCATTTCAGGGTTTCAAATTCTCCCCGCCACCAGACTCTCATAAGACTCCAAAATCCATGCTAAGAAACTCATTTGTTGTTTAGCAGCATTGATACTCATTGTTGGAGAATTTTTTTGCTTCAAAGCAATATTACAATGAATCTCATCAGGTTCTGCGGTATTTGATGCTGTTGAGGAGGAATGATAACCTGGATTGTAACTTGATGAACTACCTTTCGGTGAATCCTTTGACTTTTCAACACCGAAAGCAGTACGAATCTTTGATGAATGATTAGTTGAAGGTAAGCTTCCTCTATAATAAAGTCCCACATTTTGCTCATAGGTAGAACTTCTCATTTTGTTCTGTTTTTGCAACTCCAGTTCATGACTCTCAAGCTTCTCAATCAATGTATCCAAGGTAATCTCATCAAACTGTGAATCATTTTTCAAAACTAAGACCAATGTCTGCCAATGATATGCACGTGTTAAAGCTTCGATAACTTTGTCAATGATTTCTTATGTAGTTTTTGTAATCCTAAACCTGTCAAGTTCAATTTTAAGATGACAAAATCTCTCAATCATTTGTCTCACAGTTTCACCCTTTATACAATCAAACAAATCAAATTCTTTTTTAAGCAATGATATTTTATTCTTTTAAATTTGTTTTCCTCCCTCAGCTTTCACTCGCAATGCTTCCCACACAGACTTTGATGATCCATCATTATTATGTAATGCAAAGATATCATCTCTGATTGATTCTTGAATTAAAGTGATCATCCTTTGTTCATCAGAAAATGTCTTTCTATCTTGAGTTTCTAAGCATGCAAGGGAAATTTCTTCATTTTTATCATTTATTGGCCTTTTATACCCGAATTCCATACAAAACCAACTCTCATGAGCATACGCTTTTCCCCAATTAATAAACCCCTCTTTCCACCAGGAATAATCTTCAATATTGTCAAGTTTCGGTGGTTTTGAGTGAGTTCCATAAAAGTTTTAATGTTTTATATTATCAGTTATAGCTTTCGAAATGCTTTTCGGTGCAACTGTTGTTGTTTCAGATGATTTAGAAGTAAATGCGTTGTAAAACTCGTTGTAAAACTCTTCTGCCATGATGTTTAATTTATTCGATTATCACTCCTTGATTATCAGTTGCAATCAAACAAAAAACTCAATCAGTTTTAATGAACCGAATACTTGAAAACCCGTAAAATGTGCGACTATGAAATAATGTTGAATTTTTGCGAATGCAGATTGATCTAAGACTCGTGCGGATGAACAAGACTCTTTTGAAATGTGTGAGGTCATGCAAATGAACTGAACGATGTGCGAATGAACAATCAGATACTGTGTCTGTCTGTGCGAGTCAACTATGACTTGTGCGAATGTGCAAATGAATAGACTAACACCACCCAAGTCTGTGGATGTACTTAAACCAGAGAATGAACAAGAGTTTTGCAAATGAACTCAAACTTTGCAGATGAACCTTTTCACAATTGAACCTATAACCAACAAATGATCCCTTGCTAGCGAATGGACCCCTATTAGCAAATGGACCTTTACTAGTGAAGGAACCCTTTCAAATGGATGAACCATTTCACAATTCAGCGGATGAGTAAACTTCTAGATTATCTGTAGGGTCGTTCGCACGACCAAACGAGTCGTTCAGAAGAGGTCTCGTCCAATACGAAAGGCGGAAACAGACGTATCGGAGTAGAAACAGCTTGATATACACTCTAATTGTCTTGTTTATTGATTTGAAAGCGTTTTACAGCCTGGAAACACTTCGGCAGCACCTCCGCACCGGCATTAAAAAGTTACAAATGAAATGATCAAGGTCACTATATATAGGCAGTCCATTCCGTGCGAAACGGTTCATGCGAAATGGACATTTGCATTTCGTACGAAATGGACTCTTGTTCATTTCGTGCGAAATGGCCTCTACACTCATGTTTGACATTTTTCTCGAATATCGTGCCCTGATCTATCTCATCTAATACAAGACTCGATACAAGACGAAGTCGACAGACATATGCACCAACAGACTCCCCCTTGGATGTTGACCAAGTCTTCAGTGTCGAATCTTCAATCTTTAGTCTTCTCACTCTTTCCGAAGTATTCTCCATTGTAAGCATCCTCAATCTCTCTCTTCTTTTCTTCATCATTATCAACAGCTAATCTTCCCCTTGGATGTTGATCTGATAAACTTCATAAAATCATAATCACAATCTGGCTCTCAAGCTTTCTAATTCTCTTGATCATATCTCTTGATTCCTTAAGTTCATCAGCATCAGCAGTTAGCATGATCTTCAGGATTCGAATCTGGCTCTTCTTACTTCAGACTCTCCTTTGCTAGCATACTCCCCCTTAAGTTGTTCCGGGATTGTAAGTTGTCATGGCTTTAATTTTAAGATCGTAACCTGGCTCAAGCTCAGCGCAGGCTTTATGCGGAAAGTCTTCAGAAATCGAAACCTGGCTAACCTGCACATTCTCTTCCTCAAAATAAATTTTCACAAATTTAAAATTTTGACAAATTTATAAAACACTTGCAGGTATCAACTAAACAAAGAATGACTTTACAATTTTAATCTCTGATGAACCACTTGAAGAAATATTAGTTTTCTTTTCCAATTTATTTTTCATCTCAAACAAACTTTCCCAACCTTCTGTTGTTCATCATGTTTAGCACTTAGAGTTTTGAAAATCAGCTTTCCAACATCAGTTGTCGAAAATAAAATGAAATAAAATCTTTTTGTATTTTCAAAAATTTTATGCTAAAACATACTCTTTTTGGATTTTTGTTTTTTTTAAAGAAAAACAGGAAAGAAATATTTACATAAAATATTTTTGTGAGTTTGTGTAAGAGAATCATATCAGTTATGAGACAAATCACCAACACCGTTAAGCTTTAAACATTTTAAGTTCTAAAAAATTCACTTAAATTGTTAGTATACTGATCCACTTAAATTTTCACACAAAGTTCAGCTGTTTCGAGATACGAGAATTAATGTTTTAAGCATTTAAACTTATTCGCGTGTACCATCTCAGAATATACTCCTGTATCCAGACTTCTATATTCAGTCTTACAGGTGAGTGTACACTAATGATGTAGGATCGTGTCGTGACCCGAACGAGTCAAACAGAAGAGCTCTTATCCGTTTCAGTGGTGGAAGCTAAGAAACGGACTTTGAAAACAACTGGTTTTACTTAAAATTGCCTTGTATATTGATGAATAACAGTTTACACTCAAACGACACTTCGGCAGCACCTCGGTACCGGAAAACAAGATCGATACAACTGATTACGCTTGAAGACTATATATAGGGGATGGGATTCCGCTTGAAAAGCATATCTGACAGTTCAAGCGGAATCACAAACTTTGTGATTTGGCTTGAAAATGCACATATCACTTTTCAAGCGGAATCAGATGTTCAAGCGAAATCAGACCTAATACACCCTAAAACTTCATATTTTCTCGTACAACGTGCCCTGATCCAACAATTCTAATACTAGACACGATACAAGACGAAGTCGACAGACGTATGCACCAACAGACTCCCCCTCGGATGTTGACAAGTCTTAGGTGTTGAGTCTACAACGTCTTCAGTCTTTATCAGTCTTTGGGCTTCCATAATCTCCATCTGGCTCTTTTCCTACTCAAACTCTTTCTACAGCTAATCTCTCCGTCGAATGATGCTCTATCAATCTCTGGTATCTTCGGGATCAGATTCTTAGCTTTTGCACCTTCAGTCTCTCTTTCTCCAACAGACTCCCCCTCAAGTTGTACTGGGATTGTAGTCTGGTTCAACCTCTGCTCACGTAATCACAGATTCAGGTATTGCAACCTGATTCACCTGCATATTCTCTACCCAAAACATAAGTTTCCATAAAAATAAGATATACCAAATTTAGAAACCCTGCTAAACACTTATATACACAATCTAAACAAACAAATTTATCACGAAAGTCTCCAATGATCTACTTGAATGTATAACATTTTTATTCAAACATCTTCAAACAAACTTTCCCAAACCTGTTCGTCATGTTCAGCACTTGGAATTTTGAAAATCAGCTTTTCAACATCAGTTGTCTAAAATCTTTTTGAATTTTAAAAAATTTAAGCTAAAACACACCGAAAATCTTTTTGGATTTTTTATATAAAAAGAAATGAAATGCAGTAAAGAAAAATTTACAAATAATATTTTTGTGAGTTTGTGTAAGAGGATCATATCAGTTTTTTTTGAGACAAATCACCAACATCGTTAAGCCTCATTTCATTTTAAGTTCCAAACGATTCACCTAGATTGTAAGTATACTGATCCACTTAAATTTTCACACAGAGTTCAACTGTTTCGAGATACGAGATTAATGTTTTAGAGACTTAAACTTATTCTCGTATCCCACCTCAGAATATACTCTTGTATCCACATCCCAATATTCAGACTTACAGGTGAGTATACCTAGATGATATCTGTAAGGGGTTGAATTGCGAAACCGTGAGAGCTCAGGTCAGAACTTCCGTTGAGCTGAGAGATGACGGCTCGACTTTTGGTGTGTCCCCTTTAGAGGATCTTTTCTTCAACAGTACATGATTAGCATTTTGCAATGATTCATCATTATTTGTACTGAGGGTAGGCTATATTTCAAGCAAGCGTAAAGTATTCTCCGGGCACTAGGTCAGAATTTCCATTCAGCAGAAGTCCCGGGATAATACCCCAGATATCACTAAGCGTAAAGAAATAGTATCTCAGAAAGAGGGACCTTTCAAACAAGATTTCGGGGGTTACCCATATATCCAAGAGATGTTACCCACAAATTAAGCAAGTTTGAATTTAGGTTTATATCTCGACACAATTTACTAAATGTGCAAAAACCTAGTGGCATATCATCAGTGAGACTGTTTATCACACTTTTCTTTCCAATTCTTTAGCATGTTGTGATAGTCCACTGATGTACTATCATTTCCTCTTTTATACAACAAAACTCATTTTGAATTTTATCATGTTTTTGTGTTTTTCAAATTTTCTAATGTTTTTGGATTTTCCTAAAACAAACTGAGCTCTTGACTCACTTTGTATAAACAAATTTTTGAAAACAAACTATACAAGCAAAGTGACAACTAATATCGAATCGCTTTAATTTGCCATCCACTCGGCATAAACAATCAGAACTCTCCCTTTCAACAAACTATTTTCCCATTTAGATTTCAAACACTTAAGTTTGTTTTAATCAAAATGGTTTTTTCCGGAAAATTAGTTTAGTTGATTTTACCACTTGTAAGAAACGGGGATCATTTCATCACATTGTTTTCAACCACTTATATGAGGATTACATCAAGCTCAAACTGACGACCTTGATTAATCACTTTGTCAGTACAAAACTCTGTACCACTTGTAAGATCAACATTGTATCATTTGAAAATAGACACAATCAAAAATTTTATGAAGAAAGATGTCGATTCCTGCTCCACTCTTATCAACCTAGGAGCTCCGGCAAGTCAGGTATTTACTCAAACATTATGTCCACCCAAGCCTGACCAGCCTTGGGTGATTTTGGTACACATCTATCCCACCAACATTTTGATTTATAAAACTCTTTGGCACCTTTTACCTTTCTTCCACTATCTTACCGAAAATATGTTTAACTTTCCCATTAAAAGCCTTCTCAACATCAAATTCTTCTTTACCATTGAAGAATTGATTTGAGATTTCTACCTTCCCAACTTTTGACTTCAAATTTTCCTTCGACAATGGAGGAAAATTCTCTTCGTTCACTTCTGGAACGGAAACCACAATCTTTTTCTCAACCACAGACTCCTCAGATTCTATGGGATCAGATTCATTGTCAGAATTACTCTCAGATTTAACCACCCATTTTTGCTTCTTCAAATCACCTTTTCTTTTGTAAAATCCTTTTGAATTTTCACCCTTTTCAGAACTAGAATTATCAATCATTTTATCATTTTTCAAAGGTAGTTCTGTCTTATCAACAAATTTTCTTCTCAAATCAAAGTTAGAAGAAACTCCATGTTTTTTGTAGTTAAACTTGGGACAATTCCAAGCTATATGTCCAACTTCTTGGCATTTGAAACAGGTTCTTCTATCAACTCTTTGACCAAACTTTCTCACATTCTTCTTTACTTCAGTAAGAAATTCTTGATTTGACTGCTTCCAGAATGGTTTATCCTGTTCTTCATTACAATTTCCACCTGCAACAAATTTTGTTTTTGGTTTAAAATTTTTCTCATTTTTATAATTTTCAGAAGTACTAAAACCAAGACCTTTCTTTTTGAAATTACTGTTATGGTTCGATTTCTTTTGAAACCATAACCACAACGTAACCCATTTTCCTGTTAACTCTTTGTTGAGTTCTTGAAGAAGTGTATTTGTTAGGTTTTCCATCAAGATTTAAATCTTTTATTTCAGAAATATTAATTTCTGTTAGTTTGAAAACCTGTTTGATCTTTTCAGTTTTAACACTTCTTATTGGAAATTCATTATCAGAATATAATTTGTCTGAATCATTCAAATTAGATTTTGATAGTAAAAATTCCTTATTGTAAACTCTTTTAATCGGTGAACTCGAACTCTTCTCAGACGAACTCGAACTATCTGACTTAGACTCCGACATTGACCCTTCAACCATATCCAACACCTGATCGACAACTTTCTTTACTAACTCAGACTCATGATCGGTGTCAGATGTTGTGAATGTGACATCAATATTGTCTGGTAATTCATCAATGATTTCAGACTTTAACTTGATGTTGAGAGCCCTATTAACACGTTCCTCATTTGGATTTCTGGGTGAATAACTTTCAAAGAGTGGGGGTGGACATCTGTTATACTTGACACTTGGTTTCTTACCAGTATCAGTATCTTCAGTCTTTTCTTTCTTGAAAGCCTCCAGACCTGCAGCAGTAGGATAAACACGATCAATCAAATAATCACAAGTTGTATAACTCAATAACAAGCGTTTGATCCTTTCACTCTCAATCTTTTCAAGTTCTAAATCCTGCTTCAACTTAGCACAATCTTCAATATAATCATTAATGACGCTCTGCTTTGTCATTAATGTTGAGCTCATCTTTTCCATTGCTTTTTCAATTTCTGAATTCGTCTTTTTCGGACTATCAAATGTCCTGTTCAGCGCATCGTACGACTCCTTCACATACTTCACATCAGACAGTAATTCTTCTTTAATCTTCTCTAATTCAGCAATCTTTTTGTCTTTTTCTTCACAATCTTTACAGGATTCCGAATATTTCAAACATGGTTTTTCTACCTCGACAGTCTTTTCAACTTCAACCAGTTTTTCGACTTCAACATTTTTTTCTATTTCGACAATCTTCTCTATTTCTACAACTTTTTAAACTTCAACTATTATTTCTTTTTCATTCTCCGTCACTGCTTTAACTTTTGTTTCTTCTGCTTCTGTCTTTGCCTTTTCATCAGCTAGTAGCTTTGCTGCTTCCAGCTCTCTCTTCAATCTGTCAATCTTCCTTTGATTTAGCATCTCAACTTTATCTGCATAGAAAAAATTAAAACTATCAGGATCAATGCTTTTTCTACATTTGTTGAGATATTCTTCCTCATCATCAGTATCAACATCACTTCCTAGATCTGGAAAATCGGGATTCTTTTCTGACTAACTTCATCCTCCAGAACTCGGGCAACAAGAGCTGAACTAGGTATGTATTTGTCCCAGCTAAAACCTTCTGCAACCTTTTCATCATCTTGATGAATGATTAAAGCTTTCTTCTTTCCATTGTAAGTGGCACTAGATGATGATGGTTGTTGCTCAATCTGATGAAAAATCGATTATTGATAATAATTGTTCTTTTCTTGATTCCCGTTTGCTTCTTGATTTTTACACTCTCGTTTAAAATGACCTTTTCCTTTGCAACGGAAACAGGTAACTTTAGACTTGTCAAAACCTAATGTTGAATTTGCCAGATCACGAAAACCATCTCTGCCAATGATTTGTTGAAATTTTTTAGCTCTTCTACAGGCACTAGCTAAACGCCACTTCACATCCATCAATTCAAGTTCCTCAGCATCAATCTGGTCATAGTCTTCTTTCGTAAGCATCGGATTACCAATTCTTCCTGCAACTAAGATTTCATACGACTCTAACATGGCGACAAGAGATGCCATGTGTTGCTTGGCTAATTCAGGAGACAGATTGTGACCATTCTGAATGTGCAAAGTCACATTGCATTGAAGATTTGTAGAATTCTGCTGTTGAGGGCTTGATGTTGTGCTATTTCGATCAAAACTTGAAAACGATGAAGAATAACCACCACAATTAGTTGTAGTGCTACTATTTGGACTAGACGAACCATCCGCACTAAAAGCAGTACTAATTTTTGGACTCTGGCTGGAGATAGCCTCAAAGTTGTTCCCACGGTAGTACAAACTGACATCCTGTTTAGCATTTGGATTTGTCATGATAGCCGTCTTCTGAATATCCAATTCCTGCTCTTCAATTTTCTGAATGAATTGTGCCAAATTCATACTGTCGTACTTTCTCATGAGTTTCACAATCATCAAATAAGTTCCCCACTTGTTCTGTGGTAAAGCCTCAGCTAGTTTATCAACCCACGCATAATACTCTTTCTTAATGTCCAATCATCCCATTTCCAATACCAGATGACAATATCTATCGATGGTCTGCTTTGTTGTTTCATGATCAAAATCTGTAAACATATCGAACGATTTCTTCAATAATGCCTTCTTGTTTTTGATCATATCAGCACTTCCTCTGAATTTCTGAATCAATGCCTCCTAAATTGATCTAGCTGTACCATTATGTTGAAGCAAGATAAAGATATCTTCTTTTATCGCTTTATAAAGAATACTGATCATCATTTTCTCACTTCTAAACTTCAACTTGTCACTTTCTGAATAGTCAACAATAGCTTTTTCAATCCCACGTTCATTCTTTGGTCTCTCGTAATCTTTCAACAAAGAACACCATGCATCAGATTTGGAAGCTTGCACCCAGTTCTCAAATCGATTTTTCCAACCTTGAAAATCTTCAATATACATGAGCTTTGGCGGTTTCTGATAAGTTCCTGTCTTGTTGGAACCTTGAGGTTTATTCATAGAGAAATACTAAAGTTTAGGGTTGATCTTGTAATGTTTAACAAGTTAGTTTTGGGTCGAATGGAGTAATGGGTTTTGTGAGATCTCGAGTGGGCTTAGGATGGTTTCGGTCCATCTTAGGTACTATATAAACAAACCCTTGTTATGTTTAAGGGGTTAATCGCTTGGTAGAAGGTCAGAACCCACTCGAGATCCTTGTGCGTCTTGTATCAGTCATTGGTGTTAAGGTGAATGCAAGATCGTATTTTGATTTGATTATTGTGTTTATTTTTACTTTGTTGTTTTCTTGAATCCGCTTGTGTTTGGATTCCGCACTTACACAAGTTAACATTGATATCATTGAAAGATCCTATCGGGTTTTACAATTGGTATCAGAGCCAAGAAACCAAGTCTTGGTTCGGTTTTGATATCATTGGATTCAAGAAGGCATTAATTGGTACTGATCTTGTTTGCTAAGTGTTTTACAGAACTTCAGTATTGTTACTATGTTCGGATTCCATTGTTCTTCACAAATATTGATTAAAGTTGCTGATTTTGGATTGTGATTCGTTGTCTAAGGTGTTTGCTGATTTAACGGAAGTTTGTTGAGGATAAAAGATTCAAAGATCTCATATCTTTGAATTTTTTGAAGCTGCTGGAAATCAGGGATCACGGTTACTGTTATCTCACCAAATCTGTTTTGAAGGGTCTCGATTGAAAGTCTTTTTGGTCTCGACTCGCAACGACTGTGTTCTCGAGCATTGAAACTTGTGTCTCGAGTGGAAAGTTTGTTCGGTCTCGACTCGCAACGGCTGTGTTCTCGAGTATTGAAGCTTTGTGTCTCGAGTGGAAAACTTGTTTGGTCTCGACTCGCAACTGCTATGGTCTCGAGTATAGAAACCTTCTGTCTCGAGTGGATACTTCGTCTTGTTCGACTCGCAACTGCCTTGGTCTCGAGCTGTCATTTTTGACTCGCAACGTCAGTCTCGACTCCTGTCTCGACTCGCAACGACACTTGCAACGTCATTCAGATTGTGAACATTGGACTCTTGGACTTTTGAACTTAAATAATTAATTAATCAGTAAATTAATTAAGTAATTGAGTAACAATGACTTCAAATAATCAAAGTGTTGACCTGGCAGCTATGAATAAGCATCAAGAATTGGATTCCATCATTGGAACCACCACTGGTGTTCCCCGGTTGTTAGATGGAAATGAATTCCCTGAGTGGAAGTGGCGTTTCGAAAAACATGTTAAGGTCAAAGATGCAAAAATCTGGCGAAGTATTCTAAGAGGCCCAAGAGAAATTATGATGGATAGTCCTACTGATGCAGGTGTGAAAGTGAAAAAGCCTGTTGATCTGAAGAAGATTTTAAGATTGTTGAGGAGGATGATATGGCATTTTCTTACCTGACCATGGCATTAGGACTAGACATCGCTATTGGTTTTCGCACTTGCAAATCTGCTAAGGAATTGTGGGAATCATTGATAGATGTGTTTGAAGGCAATGAAGATATGAAAGAGAGTCGTAGGAATCTGCTGAGTTAAAGTTTCAATAATTTTAATCATATATATGGAGAGGCTGTTGATAATCAAATTCAGAGATTCGTTAAGTTGGTTACTCAAATGCAGATGGAGGAAATGCACACATCAAATGCCTCATATAATATGCAGCTTCTAAATGCTTTACCAAAAAGTTGGGATCATCACGTCGCAATGATCAAGAAAACCAAGGATCTAGCAAGATGTAGCTTATCTGAAATGATTTCTCACATTAAGGCTTGTGAGCTAGATGATAAACAAAGAGAAACAAATTACAAGAATAGCATGTTGGCTGCTGGATTCACTGCAACACCCTCGACATCAAGCAATAATACTGCTTTTGTGTCTCACGCCGGTTTTCAAATGTTCAGCAACTCTGCTTCTGCTAAAGCTGCTCCTACTTCACCAAATATGTACTACTCTGGAACTCCAGCACCTGCTGCTGCACCACCTTCTGCTAATGCTACTGCTGCTGCATTGTCAACTCCCACTGCTAAAAACGAGATGATTGCCTTCTTCTCGCAACAGTCAAAAGAAAACCTTGATATAGCTGCCTCTGTCATAAATTGCTTGAATGCTTTTGTTGCTGGTAAACTTAGTCCTCCTAAGTTTTCTATGGATGACTTAGATCAAATTCATCCCGAATATGTAGAAGAAATGGATATAACTTGGCAGATGGCTATCGCAGCTTTTAGAGGCAAAAACTTTGTGAAGAAAACAGGGAGAAACAAATGGGAAGGTCTTACTTTTACTGGACCCACAAAAATGCCATTTGAGTTTCGTTGCTACAATTGTCATGAACCAGGTCATTTTGCAAAAACTGTACCAAACCTAGAGTCAATAGTGAACAAACTCCAGCCCAACCTGCTGCACCTGCTACACCTAATCGAGAGATAGAGCTCTTGTGACCACATCGAATATGTCTGCTGATGCTGCTGCCAGTGGAAGTCCTCAACCTCTGGGATTAGCTCATGCCTTGGTGGTTCAGCCTGATTCGCCCTTTGATTGGAATTCGGAAATTGAGCGACTGAACATCTCAGCTCCAGAACATCAAGCTGATTCAAGCAACATTGCTTTCATGGCTACAGATGATCAAGCTTCAGCGCCTGAGGATGAGACTTCAGCACCTGAGGAGGAGATTACAGCTGAAAATCTTGCTTTCATGACTCAAATTCTTTCAGCTCCAGTCAAGGGTCTCACCAAAGAAGAGGTAATTTCTGTTTTCTGTACCCCTGAATGTAGAGAACGAGTTGAAGCCTATAGAATACACAACGCTGAGCTAATCGAAGATTATAATGACATTAAAAGGAAAAATTTCACTTTGACTAATAATGAGATACTTTTTAAGGAGAAAATCGAAGCTTAGCGAAAAGACATCATCCAACTAAAGGATGATGTTAGTGTAAAAACAGCCCAACTCTTCATGGTTCAAGAAAAACTATGCGATGTGACTAAAGAACTGGAGGATATCAGAGATAGATATCAAATAAATGAGCTAAATATTAAAAAAATTGATTCCTCTAGCAAATTAGTCAAAAACCTATGTGATCATCAGCTAGCATACCATAAAAGGAAAGGGTTGGGATTGGGTTATAATCAGGCTCCTCCTCCTTATAATGACAATTATATTACTTACCTATGACTGAGGAGGAGATGATGAATGAAAGCAAAATGACTTATGGTCCCAAAAACAATAAGTCATCAGTTAATATCAGACCTGTTGAAAAACAGGTGGTTCAACCAGCTTGTTTTGTGTCCAAGGGTACTTTTGATCCTAACGTTTCTTCATCATGTGCAGATGAAGTACCTGAAGTGAGGTGGGGAGATATGTTTGGGAATGAACAAACTTTGGTTTCTGATGTTTCTAAATCTACTTTTGATAAAACTGATTCTGGTTGTGTGTTTGGACAATTATTTTTGAACTCGTTTCATAGTTATGTTTCGTCTTCTTTTGGGCCTGATGTTTTGGGCAAAACTGTGAATGCTTGTGATGAAACTTTGAATAATGTGTGTGATGATGGATGTTTTTCAGTAGCTGAAATTTGTGATTCTAATGTTTCTAACTCTTCAGCTGATGATAGTGTGACAGGTGAGGTCCCTCAGGACGCATTCAGTGAAACCACTGAAACTCCTTCTCAAGAAAATCAACAGTATTCTGATTCTTCTTCTAAATCGATCTCAGTGGATGTCCCTAATGTTGAACCTAGTGGGACCCCATTAGAAACCGAGGTTGAAAAGGAACCATTATCAAACTCAGATGATTCATGTGTTGATGAAGTTTCAACATCTTCTGAGATTAAAACTGAAATTGATTTTCAAAAGGAAAAAGAGGTTGCTTTAGATGACAAATTGCAAGAAAAGTTTTCTGAATAGAAAATTAAAACGGAATCTGAAACACCCTTTCAAAATGGTTCTGATGAAATGGTAAACAAAGATAAATCTAATCCATCTAAATCTCATACTTGTGCCAGTGCTAGTTCTGACCAACAGGTATCTAAATGCTCAGAAAAGGCACAAGCTAGTCAAACAAAATAAAACAAGCAAGCTCAATCCTCAAGACCCAAGAGACCCGCATCTGCTGTGAAGCATCAAAACTTCCAAACACTGAAACAACAAACTTGTTTCAATTGTGGAATTGCTGGACACATCGCCAGAAACTGTGTTCATTTCCCAAGTGTGCAGTTTAAAAATAAACATGCACAAAATCAGAAAGCCAAGCCAAACCGATATCATTATTCAGAGTCAGTGACGACTGAAAAGTCTAAGACAATGAGGAATAACTATCGTAAGGTTAAGCCTTTTGATCAAGATTGGAATGCAGCCAAACGTAGAAATCAAAATCAACAAAAGGATTTTTCGAAAAATCAGTATAAAGTGTTTGGTAACTATAATTCTAAATGGTCAAATAAGCATTGGAAACCTAAAGCTAAGGCCACGCAATCCAATTCGTCTCATACATCTCATCAAAATTCTGCCATTAAAAATCCTTCGAAATTTTTAAATAAAGATAATTTGATGTGGCAGAGAG
This sequence comes from Helianthus annuus, assembly GCF_002127325.2. NCBI lineage: Eukaryota > Viridiplantae > Streptophyta > Magnoliopsida > Asterales > Asteraceae > Helianthus > Helianthus annuus. Next base: position 10,182,138 of record NC_035446.2, on the reverse strand, counting down.
TTACTTACTTTGATGCACAAGGGAAACCCAGATCCACTATGGGCTGGGTTCCTAAATCTAACTGATCCTGCTAATCGTGCAGGAACAGCTGTGGAGGACTACCGTGCGCCTCTGGTACATGGATAGTGGCTGTTCCAGGCATATGACAGGAGACTTGTCTCAACTGGTCAATGTAAAAGAAGTTGACGGTGGATATGTCTCTTTTGCGGGAGGAGAATCTGGAAGAATCACGTTGAAGGGAACAGTGAAAAACGGCGTTTTAAGCTTCGAAAATGTGAATTATGTCCCAGAACTTAAACACAATCTGCTGAGCATTTCACAAATTTGTTGTCACACCCCGACCACGTAGAACATACAAAACGTGGCGGAAACGTCGGGGAGTGTTGTAACAGAATCAATTGTTTCAAATCCATGGTAAATGAAGTTTCGTTTTATTAATCAAACATGAAGGTTTACATTGCTTTAAACAAGAACCAAAGAATACATAACATAAATTAACTAGTTCTTGTCTCGTTTTAAGTCACTAAGGCACAGGTCCGCCTAAGTATGTCTTGATAAGTCCTATGCATCATCTCCTAAAAACACATGTGAAAATAGGTACGTCAGCATAAAAATGCCTGTGAGATACATTGGTTTTGTGAAAACGGAATTCATGACATATGTTTGAGAAAATGTTTAGTCATGAACCTTGTAATTTGCTTTGCCTTGTAAATCATTTGAAAAACGATAAGATCAGATGATATGTATAAATAAGAGAACACTGTATGGTTAAACGGATAAGCATGTAAAATGTGTTTGTATAAGATAAGTCGTTTGTAAAACAATGTCTCGTGAAAAGTGTGTTATTTGTATAAAATGTCATATGTCTCAAATTGAAATGATTCAAATAACGCCGCGATATGTAATACCATACAAACACTTATATATAGGAAGTACCATCGGCGTATCCACCATGCTTGTATCATATTACACACGCCTCGTTACTTAATCACTTACTCAAACCAAACCATCGAGATGAAGTGTTTAACAATTGTAGAAATGTTCATGTATAGTCAAATGTCTATTGTCAAATGTAAATCATGTCAACAGATACAACTGGTTCACACGGTTCAACGGTTACACACGGTTCATGTAATCAAAGGGGTAAGACGGTTCACATAGTCAAATGGTTACAACGGTTCAAAATGTAGCATAATGTGTTCATATGCTGGATGAGCATATGCAACAAAAATGCAATGTAAAACCATGTACTAAGTATGCACACAATGGGCATATATAGTATGAAATGTAGTGTATAACAATGTACTAAGTATGCACACAATGGGCATACATAGCATGTAATGTAAAGCAATGTACTAAGTACGCACACAATGGGCATACATAGCATGTAATGTAAAGCAATGTACTAAGTACGCACACAATGGGCATACATAGCATGAACACAATGAAATCATGTACTATATATGTACTATCGAACATAGCAAGTATATGATGTGAAAACCGGAAAGCATGAAAGTAACAAGTAGGCACATGTGTTTTACCCCAAAACAGTTTGGAAAACAGTAAAAGAGGGGTTCAATGTACTCACCTGAGATTGCTTTGAATTCCTTGTGTAATAATCACACAATGCTAGAGATCACGGGATATCAAACAGCACCTAATAGGTAGCTATATTAATATACCGGACCAAATCTGAAGGAGCGGATAGTATGCGGGTTCGTAAACCAAACGAGTATGGAGACTCGTGTAATATGGTTTAACAAAGCCTACATACTAAAATGAAACCTAACCTAAGTGCTTGCGACCCATTACGACCCGTTTAGGTAGCTTATGCTACCTTACGCGTCGTTCGCGTAGAACGCGTCTGGAACGCCTAACATCGTGACCACAAGGTATAACCTCGGAAGGTTATAGATATGGTCACCTAATGTGTTTGGTCGGATCCTAATGATCGACCAAATGGGCCGGGTTCGAAAGTATAAGCGATGGTTTAGATCGCTTACCTTACGACCCTATATAAGCACTAAACTAAAAGTGACGAGCTAAGCATGTTAGGACATGCTTAACTAAGTTTAGAAAACAGGTTTGGCATCAAAACAAACGGCTTTGATGCTCACAAGTAGTTTGGTTACAAAATACGCAAGAATGCGCATTTTGGCCGAAACTACGACTCGTCACTGAGCCTAGATAACGTGGTAATCAGTAGGTATAGTCGTCATGGACTATAACCATCGTGATCACACTCACGATATGAAGTTCCAACGAACTTCGTGTTGACCATAGGCTGGTCAACGCAGAAAGTCAACAAAACGTTGACTTTCGGACTCGAAAAGCGAATAAAAGAACGAAAGAATACTTACGGAGGGTCCCCGAATGCTAATCTAGATCAAAGAGCTCAGGTATGAAGCAATGGCATCAACTTAGAGCATTTTGATCAGATTTTTGTGGGTTTTACATCAAGGGGGGGGGGGTATTTATAGGAAAGGTAGAGCCGTTAGGATCGTTTCTTGAATATTGTGCCACGATCCAAGCCGTACACTTGTCACAAAGTTGTGGTGGCTTAATGTGACCCTTGGCTCCTGATTTGGTGAAAGGGCATTGCCCTTTGGGTTGTTTGAAAGGCCAAGTTGTGCAAGAAAGACAAAATTCTGTTACTGAAGGGGCCATGCGGCCCGCATCAGGATTGGACAAAACTCAGGCGGGCCGCCTGGGCCTGTCTGATCTGCACATACTTTCAGAAATGGCAGTTTTGGTCCCTGTTGCGTGTTTAAGCCATTTCCGACACTTCTAAGGCCCGTAAAGCCAACTTTAAGGCCCTAAAATGATGCCTAAACATTGTGGACATGAAACATGCTCAGAAATATGTCGGAAGTTGGCTCGTTTGGTCGTACGATCGCGATGTTCGGTTAATTACGACGGAATGCGCATAAGCGCGAAAAATGATCCGAATGACGCGACGGATGGATTTTTCTCATGCCAAACACTAAGGCATAATATTAGGATGCTTACATAAATTTTTGGAAGACCGGATGTATTCAGAACGTAAGTTATGCGCGAAAGTGCAAACTTGTGCACTTTTTGACACTTTTAGTCCCTGAATGATCCAAATGTTTCTTTTAGCATACCAAACCTCCCAAAGCCTATTTCTAAGCTATGTAAAGGATATTTATGGTATGTTTAACTTATGGACATCTTCCGGAATGTTCGTTATGGTTCAAATTGGCATACTTTCGTAGTTTGTCAAGTTTAGTCCCTGTAAGCGAACTAACTTGTTTTTGCCATACCAAAGCCTTCAAAACTTATTTCTGTCACACCCCGATTTCCACGTGTTTCACCGGTGAGCCCGGTGGGGGATTACCGTGACGATGTTGGCAACAATATAGTCAACCCACACAATTATATAAATGCACAGCGGAAGCTTAAAGATAAATATATACTTCAACCTCTGGTTGTAATATCAAATGTATTACAGAAGTCGAATATATCCACAGCGGATCAAAATAATAATAAAATATTGTTCATTCAGATACGGCATCGAGTTTGCGAGACTATTCGTGATGCTTAGGAAGCTAATACCAGCCAATTTCGTATAGTACCTGCACTTAATCTTTTGGGGAAAATACGTCAGTTTACACTGGTAAATACGTTCAACTGACACATTTGAAAATGTTTGTTTAAAATTGATTTGAATGCTCAAGGCACAAACTCTTTTATAACTTGGGAAAATTATTAAAATCTTGTGAACGTTTTACATGTTCTTTTATGCGTTCAGTAGCCCGGGTCGTGCCGGGTTAAAGATTTATAGACACACCACATTGCGTAAAACCGTAGTATAAAAACCAACGGCTACGTCTCTTAATTTAATGTCGACAATATATACCGGGTGTACGCCTACACCGGGATGTCGATAGTCGTGGCCATTTCGTAAAATGATGCCAAGGATATCCGGGACAACGGTCATTAAACCCCCCAAAGGCTTTTAAGAAACAAAACTGTTTAAATGAGCCTATCATATTATTTAATTAACCACCTAAGCGATGGAAAATATAATGCTCAATCAAGCGGTATTAACATACCGTAACCCAAGCCCGTATAGGGGAAATAAGTTAAAGTATTTACCTTTGCAAGTATTATTCCTTAGTTTGATTAAATCACCGATAGCTTTTACTGGGCTCCTAATCTGGAACGAAGGTTTTAATTAACCTCTTAGAATCCTAACGGGTCTTTATACTGGCCGTAGCCTAGACCGGTTGGTTCCGGAATATAAATATGGTTTAATCGAGCGAAAAGGCGAAAACCGGGAGTGGAATGTGATTCTGCCCCAAACAAGTTCAGAGACTTTTTTATATGGGTTCAAGGTTCACACTCTGGATTTTGGGGTCCAAATAATATAGTTTGACCCGTATCGGCTAATTTATGAAAACTAGTTTCATAAGCCGAACCGTGCGCGCAATAGGCGAAACGGTTAACCATGAGAGTCTTACGTTTATTTCCTAAGTCAATATGGCTTAAAGAGGTTGTGGTATCAGTAGGATACCTTCCGTGATGCCCGTAACGAGTTTAAGTTAATATTATGCCCCGTAGGGGCTTTTCGGTCATTTTAAAGACTTTTAAAGGGCTTTTCGAGTTCTACAGGAAATCTGAGTTTCCCGAACAGTTTATAAAGTCTAAAATACTTTATTTGTTACTTAAAATCAGTAGCAACTGGAATCGGGTCAAAAGACCTTGTAGAACTCAAGTTTTGGCCGAAAAAGGGCATATTCGGTATTTACCGAACCGTAGCCATAACCGCAGGTGATGAGCAAGGTAAAAATTATAAAAAATCTTTAAAATTCCAAAAATATTATTTTATAACAGTGGGTAAAAGTTTTGGTGATGAAATCTTGGTTTAGATAGGCGTTATGCTAATTGCGCCGTTTATTACAAAAGTTTCTTATAAATGCGCTATTTAGCATAACTCTCATTCTAGACCTCGGATTGACGTGAAACTTTAAGGACATGCTTATAATTTAATAAGCAAGGTTATGGTCCGTTCACGTGTCCGAAATACTCGTTTTATTTTTAAAAGGCCGTTACGGTCAACTTTTAGGCGATTAACGGAAATGCGCAAAAGACTCGGATAACTCATGAAACGATCACAGAGGTTTATACCTTCATGTAACCTGGTCCTAAGAGAGTCCTAAGGCATATCTATACCTCACTAAAACGGGTCAGAACTGAAGTCAAAGCAAAAGTCAAACTTTTGCGACATTCGGCTCCGAACCGGTTCAATATAGCAAATGGTCGATTCAAATGAGCGCAAACAAGTTTACATACTTATTATCATGTTTTATGAGTGTCTAAACAGGTTCCATAGTATATACATTACAGATTATGCATAAATCGCAAAAGTAGCTTTCTGTTGACTTTTTAACCGTTCGTTTGACTCGACATTTGAGCTAGTTAGAGTGGTGATCAGAGGGAACCCTTTTAGAGGTTTATTACCCACATAAATACCAACTCATAACTACTTTTGATTCGTCATAAGACTGAACCATCTAGAATTTATTTTAAAGTCAAACCGTATTTACGACGCTTTGGTTTTTAGTGATTTACTAAGCATAAATTGAACTACAAAGGAACTAAGTAACTTACAGAAGTTGAGACTTGATTGTAGAACAGAGAAGAAGACTTGAGAGCTCTTGAAATGACCAGATGAGTGAGTTTGAGTTGTGATGAACTTATGAACACAAGCTTTGCTATTTATAGCCAAAGACATGGTCCAAGATCATCACACAATGGTCTACAAGTGCTCTTGGATGATGGGCAGGTGTCCCTAAGTGTTATGGGTCGTGTAGGGGGCGCCCATGACTCTGGAGAACCCATACATTATTGCCTTGCCGCTTAAAAGAGCCAACAGCCATAATTCTGTCGCTGGGCATCGCTTACGGACCGTATGACTTTGGCCTTGCGGTCCGTAAGCCACAGGCGGATCATCAGCAATCATTCCCCCTCCTTACGGTCCGTAAGGCAAACCCTTTACGGTCCGTAAGGGGTTAAAATTAAATCTTTTTCAAATCTTTTTGTAATGATTAAAAATCTTGGTAATTAATTACCTGACCTTTCGGGTTTGAAGGGGTAACTTTGCGATAAGGCCCTCGATTAATTACAATTAAGGACCTCGCGTTATTTACCCGCGTTGCTAAGTCCCCGGTTAGTTTATTAATTATTCAGAAAGCCTTAACTTTCATTATTGACGCTTTTAACCCTTCTTATACGAATTCGATTATAACTTTCTCGTTTTAAAACGGAACTTCGCGGAATTTATACAGTATATTCTAATGAGCGTATAATACTGTTACAAAGCCTCGGGAACGTTAAAGGGTCACTCAGAGGTATAATTAAACATGTTGGCACAGTTAACCCCTGTGGTTTGTAATCTCTCACTTTCTTCCGCGTTTCGCTTCCGTACGATCTATGCTTTATTCGTTTGAAGGTACAAGCATTATTTAGGGTTACTATACAGTATATTTGCCCTTGATTGACATTTATAACCCTCGAATTTATATACTTTCAAGGTTTGTCAATATTAGTCCTTTATTTAATATAAATGCCACGTGTAATCAAATGACACGTGTTAACACATTATTGGACACAAAAATTCGAGGTGTTACATCCTCACCCCCTTAAAATAAATCTCGACCCGAGATTTACTCAAATAAATAGGGGTATTTTTCTTTCATTGTGTCTTCGACTTCCCACGTATATTCGGGACCTCTACGAGCATCCCGTTTGACTTTTACAATCGGTACGTGTTTTCTTCGAAGCTTCTTCACCTGTCGATCTTCAATCGACAAAGGTTTTTCTATAAACTTTAAGCTCTCATCTATATGCACATCTGTATGTGGGATCACCAATGATCCATCGGCGAAGCACTTTTTGAGATTGCAGATGTGGAACACATTGTGAATTCCATTGAGCTCTTCAGGCAAGTTCAACTTATAGGCAACTGATCCGACACGTTCAATGACCTCAAAAGGTCCTATGTACCTCGGACTCAGCTTACCTTTCTTGGCGAAACGCATCACCCCCTTCCAGGGCGATACCTTAAGCAACACTTTTTCACCCACTTCAAAGTGAAAATCCTTACGCTTTGGATCAGCGTAACTTTTCTGCCTATCTCTAGCAGCCTTGAGACGTTCCCGGATCTGGACATTCTTGTCCGTCGTCTGGAAAACTATCTCTGGTCCCGATAATTGGACCTCTCCTACTTCCGCCCAACAAACAGGCGATCTACATTTCCTACCGTATAATGCCTCGAAAGGCGCAGCCTTTATGCTGGTATGGTAGCTATTATTGTAGGAGAATTCGATTAGGGGTAGGTTCTTATCCCAGTTACCACCTAAATCGATCGCACATGCACGAAGCATGTCTTCTAACGTCTGGATAGTACGCTCACTTTGACCGTCCGTCTGTGGATGGTAAGCCGTACTGAAGTTCAAACGCGTGCCCAAAGATTGCTGGAAACTCTTCCAGAAGTGAGAGGTGTATCTAGTATCCCTGTCGGAGATAATAGACACAAGTATGCCGTGTAAGGCTACAATCTTATCAACATAAAGTTGGGCTAGCATATCGGAGCTATACGTCTCCTTGATGGGTAGAAAGTGAGCTGATTTAGTCAGCCTATCGACTATGACCCATATTGTATCGTTTCCTTTCCTGGTCTTGGGTAACTTGGTTATGAAGTCCATAGTTACGCATTCCCACTTCCACTCGGGAAGCTCAGGCTGTTGTAGCAAGCCAGACGGCTTTTGGTGCTCGGCTTTGACTTGAGCACAAGTCAAGCACTTTGCTACATGGGCGGCCACAGACTTTTTCAAGCCTATCCACCAATAGTTTGCCTTTAAATCTTGATACATCTTGTCAGCACCAGGATGGACTGAGTATCTGGAACTATGGGCTTCCTGGAGGATAACATCTCGTAGTCCTCTATAAATCGGAACCCATATACGTCCGTTCAGTCTAAGGATTTCATCCTTGCTAAGAGTCAACTGCTCCTCAGTTACTCCTAACTTTTCATTAGGATAATTAGCTTCCAACACAGCCTCTCGCTGTGCAGCTAAAATCCTTTCAATTAAATTGTTCTTGACCTCAATGCTCTTGGCATTGATTCGAATAGGTTTTACCCTTTCTTTCCTGCTTAAGGCATCAGCGACTACATTCGCTTTGCCGGGATGGTACCTGATCTCGCAATCATAGTCATTCAAGGTCTCCATCCAACGGCGCTGCCTCATGTTCAACTCTTTCTGATTGAACAGGTGCTGGAGGCTTTTGTGATCAGAGTAAACCATAAATTTAATACCATAAAGGTAATGCCTCCACAATTTCAGTGCAAATACAACGGCACCCAACTCCAAGTCATGGGTGGTGTAATTCTTTTCATGCACCTTTAGTTGCCTTGAAGCATAGGCAATCACCTTGCCTTTCTGCATAAGCACACACCCCATGCCTGTGTGTGATGCATCGCAGTTAACTACGAATTCATCTGTACCTTCAGGTAGTGTCAACACAGGTGCGTTGCTTAGCTTCTGCTTCAGAACTTCGAAGGACTCTTGCTGCTTTGGGCCCCAAATGAATTTCTCTTTCTTCTTGGTTAATGAAGTTAGGGGCGCAGCAATCCTCGAAAAATTCTCAATAAATCTCCTGTAGTATCCTGCTAACCCCAGGAAACTACGAATTTCGGTAGGCGTCTTTGGCTCTTGCCAGTTCATGACTGCCTCTACCTTAGCGGGATCCACTTGGATACCACGTTCACTTACAACGTGACCTAAAAACTGAACCTCTCGTAGCCAGAATTCACATTTCGAGAATTTGGCGTAGAGTTTCTCACGCTGTAGTAATTCGAGAATGCAACGGAGGTGCTTCTCGTGGTCAGCTTGGCTTTTGGAATATATAAGAATATCGTCGATGAAGACGATGACAAATTTGTCCAAATATGGCTTGCAGACGCGATTCATGAGATCCATGAATGCAGCCGGTGCATTTGTGAGCCCAAAAGGCATCACTAGGAACTCGTAATGACCATAGCGAGTCCTAAATGCTGTCTTATGTACATCTTCATCTCTGACCCTTAGCTGATGATAGCCCGACCTCAAGTCGATCTTCGAGAAATAGCTTGCTCCTTGCAGCTGATCGAACAGATCGTCGATCCTTGGCAAAGGATATCTATTCTTTATGGTAACTTTGTTTAGCTCACGATAATCGATGCATAAGCGCATCGACCTGTCCTTTTTCTTCACAAATAGGACCGGTGCTCCCCAGGGAGATGAACTAGGTCTGATAAAACCCTTGGCTAACAGTTCATCCAACTGGGTCCTCAATTCCTTCATTTCCGTCGGAGCTAGCCTGTAAGGTGCTCTAGCTATAGGAGCTGCTCCTGGTATGATATCTATTCTGAATTCCACTTGTCTATCTGGTGGTAAACCAGGTAGTTCTTCGGGGAAAACCTCGGGATATTCAGAAATAACAGGAAGATCCTCTATCTTCGGCTTAGGCTCTTCATCTGAGCCATGTAAATGACACAGCCTCTGTTCAAACACCTAGAAGCTTTGAGCATAGATACGTCCTCGGGTAATCCGTACTGCGTATCTCCCCGAATGGTAAGCGATTCACCATCCGGAGTTTTTAACACTATATGCCTTTTGCCGCAAATGATTTGGGCCTGATTACGGGATAACCAGTCCATGCCTAGGACTATGTCAAAACCCGCTAGTTTGAAAGGAAGTAGAGATAGGGGAAAAGAATGGTTTTTAATGGACATTTCACATCCCTCTAGCATAGTGGAGACGGTTTCTATCGTGCCGTCTGCTAACTCTACCTCGTATTTCACATCTAGGGTTTTGATAGGCATATTTAATAGTTGGCAAAATTTTTGGTCTACAAAGGATTTATCGGCGCCTGAATCGAAAAGTACTCTTGCAAATATATTATTTACGAGAAAAGTACCTGTAAGCACATTGTCGTTCAGCACAGCCTCCTTTGCATCCATGCGGAAGACTCTAGCATTAGTCTTCTTGGTCTCCTCCGCCTTCTTGGCGTTCTTAGGGCAGTTATTCTTGATATGCCCCTTTTCATTGCAACCGTAGCAGGTTGCGTCCTTGATTTTCTTACAATCCACCGTCTTATGATCCTTGGACTTGCACAGTCCACAGGAAGGAGTCTTTGGTTGTGACTGTGAATTCGATGCAAACCTGCACTTCCCAGAGTGGGGTTTCTTGCAGATTTTGCAGTTGGGCCTTTCACCAGCCTGCCCATCCTTCTTCGTCTCCGACCCTCTTTTGCCATCACCGTTTCCACGGTGCTTCTTTCCAGACCTTCGTGAGGTATCATCCTCACGTTTCCTCTTCTCAGCCTCCTTGCTCCTTAGCGTCCTCAGGCGGACAGCATCTAAAGTTAGAGACAAGGAGAGGTCAGTAACTGACCTGAAGGTCGTCGGCCGAGAGGCCTTTACGCTAGCCTTTATCGCAGGCTCCAAGCCCCCAATGAAACGGGCGATTCTTCTAGATTCTGGTGTCACGAGGTACGGAACCAGGCGAGACATCGTATTGAAGCTCGTCAAATATGCCTGGCAGTCCAGGTTCGTCATTACCAGTGACACAAAGTCAGCCTCGATATTCTCAACCTCATGCTGAGGGCAGTAGTTTTCCTTAATGAGAGCAATAAATTCCTCCCATGTCATCTTGTATAAAGCAGACTTACCTGACGCCTGCACCAACGCTCTCCACCATGCCAGGGCCTCGCCCTTAAATGACTGGGACACAAATTTCACCACATCCTTCTCTGCGCACCCACTGATGTCCACAATAGTGTCCATCTCATCTAGCCAGGTGATACAATCAACAGCACCTTTCTCCCCCGTAAATTCCCGGGGCTTACAAGATACAAAATACTTGTAGGTGCAACCCTTGGCACCAGATGCATCAGTGTACTCTCGTTCACGACGAATACTATTTTCAGCTGACGAGTGATTTTCGTCATCCTTCTTGGGTTGAGAGGGTGGTTTGGAGTTTGTCTTTGGTTTAGAGGGTAGTTTTGTTACAGATCTGCTATGAGACTCAGTGTATTGACGATCAAGAGCTGCCTGAACAGCATTGTCAATTAGAGCCTTTAACTGTGCGCCTGTCAAATGCACTGGCGCATTGTTGTAGTCATCTTCATTTGTATGGCTATTCTCTCTATTGGGATCCGCCATTGTAACTTGAATCTGTTACAGAAGATAACAAAATTTTATTCAGGAGATTATTATATAATTGTCTTTTATGACAATTTGTCAACCATGGTAACAGAGACCATATTTGGTTAACTTATTACTTCATTAAATATTAGGATTTGAATATATCCTATTTCAGCTATAACAATAATATTGGCGGCATAAAGCCTAATCACGAGGATGTTTTATAATATTAGCCGAGATTTTAGAGAATCAAAGGCATAGAGGTTTGAACCGTAGTTCTCTTACCCCTTTCTGGAAGGGAGTCGTAGACCACCACTGTCTTTTGTCTTTGTAAGACAATTATTACGGCCCATAGGCACTACACCTCTAATGGATATTTTAATAAGATAGGCCCGTAGGCACTACATCTCAAATGGATATTTTAAATAAGGTTGGCCCGTAGGCACTACATCACTAATGGATGTTTTAATAAGATTGGCCCGTAGGCCCTACATCACTAATGGATGTTTTAATAAGTGATCATCTCTATTGATGATTTAACCCATGATTTATAAATCATTTAGTTGGGTTTTGAAATCCTTAAAGGATTATTGTATAAGAATGACGTGCGTGATTTCAACAAATCACATCTGCCATGATTGTTAACATGCTTGCAGCGGTTAACAGGGAATCTGAATCTTTTAATTAAGTCCTACCATCTTGGCCGGATCTTAAAAGACACCAGGCTGGGTTTCACTCGTAAGATTCTTTATTTAGGCAGGTCGGTTTAAAAGGAATGGTTTTGATTTATTTCATACATATTAAAACAAAACTCATAACATACATTCCATAATCTCAAATACAATCACATATTGCCCTAAACGGGTCTTTCAAATAGTACATACCTCCATAGAGGTTTAAAATAAGTGACAAGTCCACGCAGGGACTAACATAAGATAAGTAGAAATTACATTAGTACAACTATTAAGGGCTAGTGGTCACGTTTCTTCTTTTTGCCCTTTAGTAGGTTCGCCAAGCCTTTGAGAAATCCTCGGTGGCTCTTTTTCTCTTCCTCGAACTCTCTCTCCACACGATCTAGTCGATGGAGTATTTCTTCCTGTTCAGGAGGAGAGAATCGTGGTTGTGGCGCTTGTTGCGGAACTGGAGGTCTGGGAGGTATTGGATACCCATGAGCTGAGTAGTCCGGTGCTCCCATGTTCCCATGAGCTCCGTCAGGGTAGCGTGCATTATATCTAGCCGACACCACATATGGGTCGCGCTCATAATTGTAGTTGTAATGTGCTTGTGACGGTTCGAACGGTTTGTAACCCGTTGGACCCGTGTAAGCAGGTATGGGTTGGTCATACCCAAATGGTGGCGAATTTGGTGCAGCTGGTGCGGAGTTCGCCTCCTGTATAGGACTTGAAGGTCCTTCTTCTTGTAGTGGTTGATAGTGGCTACTACTAGAGTGTCGAGGGGTGCTGAAGTGGATACCCCCTCCTCCTCATGTGGACATACGAGCATTTGTCCTCCTACGCCTTGGCGGATCAGGCACTACTGGTTGCGCCGGTGGTGGAGGTGGTGGCGTAACTGCCACAAAGCGTGAATCCTCAGAGGGATCCTGTGGATGTCGCGGTTGTTGTGATGTTTGTTGAGGTGGTGTGTAGTACCACTCATGTCGGTCAAACAACGCTTGGAAACTGTCTGGTCCCAGATAGGGTGTGCCATGGAAGGATGACCCATCAGAGACTTCTATCGGATGCGTGGGCGTACCACGAGCAGGTTCTGTTGGATCAGTATCTTCATCCATATGGTCTTCGGAGAAGTGATCTTGTGGCCCTAATGGAACAAAGCCTGAAGGTTCCTGTATGTAGTCAGCTGGATTAAACTGACCTATGAAGTATGGAGTAGGGTCATCGTAATTTCGGTGCGATACCGAACGTTGTAGAGGTATGAAGGAAGGTTGCGGGTTGTTGGGATCATTCTCTGAATTTGGCCCAAAGGAGTGCCGGTATGATGGCGTCGAGCTGTGCGAGGTGGAATGCCTCGCAGGTTCATACAGGTCTCTTCGTCGTTGTGGTTCTTCGCTCCTTGTCATTGAAGGAGGTCTTGTACCTGACGGTCCAGCTTCGTGATCGTGATGCGTCACGATATCTCCTCTGCCTCTTCTTCCCCTTCCTCTTCCTCGGAATATAACAGGTGGCATTTTTCCTGCTTTATAAAACTTTAAATACCAATAAAAGAAAAAGACAAAATTGGAATAACAATTCGAATTTGTCCTAAGTTCTTGTCTAGACTCAAGTATGTGCAATTGTGTCATTGAGATTAAACACCATAGGATAGTGTTTAATTCACTCAATGTTGGCTCTGATACCAACCTGTCACACCCCGATTTCCACGTGTTTCACCGGTGGGCCCGGTGGGGGATTACCGTGACGATGTTGGCAACAATATAGTCAACCCACACAATTATATAAATGCACAGCGGAAGCTTAAAGATAAATATATACTTCAACCTCTGGTTGTAATATCAAATGTATTACAGAAGTCGAATATATCCACAGCGGATCAAAATAATAATAAAATATTGTTCATTCAGACACGGCATCGAGTTTGCGAGACTATTCGTGATGCTTAGGAAGCTAATACCAGCCAATTTCGTATAGTACCTGCACTTAATCTTTTGGGGAAAATACGTCAGTTTACACTGGTAAATACGTTCAACTGACACATTTGAAAATGTTTGTTTAAAATTGATTTGAATGCTCAAGGCACAAACTCTTTTATAACTTGGGAAAATTATTAAAATCTTGTGAACGTTTTACATGTTCTTTTATGCGTTCAGTAGCCCGGGTCGTGCCGGGTTAAAGATTTATAGACACACTACATTGCGTAAAACCGTAGTATAAAAACCAACGGCTACGTCTCTTAATTTAATGTCGACAATATATACCGGGTGTACGCCTACACCGGGATGTCGATAGTCGTGGCCATTTCGTAAAATGATGCCAAGGATATCCGGGACAACGGTCATTAAACCCCCCAAAGGCTTTTAAGAAACAAAACTGTTTAAATGAGCCGATCATATTATTTAATTAACCACCTAAGCGATGGAAAATATAATGCTCAATCAAGCGGTATTAACATACCGTAACCCAAGCCCGTATAGGGGAAATAAGTTAAAGTATTTACCTTTGCAAGTATTATTCCTTAGTTTGATTAAATCACCGATAGCTTTTACTGGGCTCCTAATCTGGAACGAAGGTTTTAATTAACCTCTTAGAATCCTAACGGGTCTTTATATTGGCCGTAGCCTAGACCGGTTGGTTCCGGAATATAAATATGGTTTAATCGCGCGAAAAGGCGAAAACCGGGAGTGGAATGTGATTCTGCCCCAAACAAGTTCAGAGACTTGTTTTATATGGGTTCAAGGTTCACACTCTGGATTTTGGGGTCCAAATAATATAGTTTGACCCGTATCGGCTAATTTATGAAAACTAGTTTCATAAGCCGAACCGTGCGCGCAATAGGCGAAACGGTTCACCATGAGAGTCTTACGTTTATTTCCTAAGTCAATATGCCTTAAAGAGGTTGTGGTATCAGTAGGATACCTTCCGTGATGCCCGTAACGAGTTTAAGTTAATATTATGCCCCGTAGGGGCTTTTCGGTCATTTTAAAGACTTTTAAAGGGCTTTTCGAGTTCTACAGGAAATCTGAGTTTCCCGAATAGTTTATAAAGTCTAAAATACTTTATTTGTTATTTAAAATCAGTAGCAACTGGAATAGGGTCAAAAGACCTTGTAGAACTCAAGTTTTGGCCGAAAAAGGGCATATTCGGTATTTACCGCAGCCATAACCGCAGGTTATGAGCAAGGTAAAAATTATAAAAAATCTTTAAAATTCCAAAAAAATTATTTTATAACAGTGGGTAAAAGTTTTGGTGATGAAATCTTGGTTTAGATAGGCGTTATGCTAATTGCGCCGTTTATTACAAAAGTTTCTTATAAATGCGCTATTTAGCATAACTCTCATTCTAGACCTCGGATTGACGTGAAACTTTAAGGACATGCTTATAATTTAATAAGCAAGGTAATGGTCCGTTCACGTTCACGTGTCCGAAATACTCGTTTTATTTTTAAAAGGCCGTTACGGTCAACTTTTAGGCGATTAACGGAAATGCGCAAAAGACTCAGATAACTCATGAACCGATCACAGAGGTTTATACCTTCATGTAACCTGGTCCTAAGAGAGTCCTAAGGCATATCTATACCTCACTAAAACGGGTCAGAACTGAAGTCAAAGCAAAAGTCAAACTTTTGCGACATTCGGCTCCGAACCGGTTCAATATAGCAAATGGTCGATTCAAATGAGCGCAAACAAGTTTACATACTTATTATCAT
This sequence comes from Helianthus annuus, assembly GCF_002127325.2. Lineage (NCBI taxonomy): Eukaryota > Viridiplantae > Streptophyta > Magnoliopsida > Asterales > Asteraceae > Helianthus > Helianthus annuus. The sequence continues at coordinate 10,166,546 of NC_035446.2, read as the reverse complement.
GTTTTATGAGTGTCTAAACAGGTTCCATAGTATATACATTACAGATTATGCCTAAATCGCAAAAGTAGCTTTCTGTTGACTTTTTAACCGTTCGTTTGACTCGACATTTGAGCTAGTTAGAGTGGTGATCAGAGGGAACCCTTTTAGAGGTTTATTACCCACATAAATACCAACTCATAACTACTTTTGATTCGTCATAAGACTGAACCATCTCGGATTTATTTTAAAGTCAAACCGTATTTACGACGGTTTGGTTTTTAGTGATTTACTAAGCATAAATTGAACTACAAAGGAACTAAGCAACTTACAGAAGTTGAGACTTGATTGTAGAACAGAGAAGAAGACTTGAGAGCTCTTGAAATGACCAGATGAGTGACTTTGAGTTGTGATGAACTTATGAACACAAGCTTTGCTATTTATAGCCAAAGACATGGTCCAAGATCATCACACAATGGTCTACAAGTGCTCTTGGATGATGGGCAGGTGTCCCTAAGTGTTATGGGTCGTGTAGGGGGCGCCCATGACTCTGGAGAACCCATACATTATTGCCTTGCCGCTTAAAAGAGCCAACAGCCATAATTCTGTCGCTGGGCATCGCTTACGGACCGTATGGCTTTGGCCTTGCGGTCCGTAAGCCACAGGCGGATCATCAGCAATCATTCCCCCTCCTTACGGTCCGTAAGGCATACCTTTTATGGTCCGTAAGGGGTTAAAATTAAATCTTTTTCAAATCTTTTTGTAATGATTAAAAATCTTGGTAATTAATTACCTGACCTTTCGGGTTTGAAGGGGTAACTTTGCGATAAGGCCCTCGATTAATTACAATTAAGGACCTCGCGTTATTTACCCGCGTTGCTAAGTCCCCGGTTAGTTTATTAATTATTCAGAAAGCCTTAACTTTCATTATTGACGCTTTTAACCCTTCTTATACGAATTCGATTATAACTTTCTCGTTTTAAAACGGAACTTCGCAGAATTTATACAGTATATTCTAATGAGCGTATAATACTGTTACAAAGCCTCGGGAACGTTAAAGGGTCACTCAGAGGTATAATTAAACATGTTGGCACAGTTAACCCCTGTGGTTTGTAATCTCTCACTTTCTTCCGCGTTTCGCTTCCGTACGATCTATGCTTTATTCGTTTGAAGGTACAAGCATTATTTAGGGTTACTATACAGTATATTTGCCCTTGATTGACATTTATAACCCTCAAATTTATATACTTTCAAGGTTTGTCAATATTAGTCCTTTATTTAATATAAATGCCACGTGTAATCAAATGACACGTGTTAACACATTATTGGACACAAAAATTCGAGGTGTTACAATTTCTAAGTTATGTAAAGGTTATTTAAGGTATGTAAAGTATATGTTGATGTCTCGGAGTATTTGTCACATTAAACTGAGTACGTTTTCGCACCAGGTTGCGTATAATTCTCCAGAAAGCGATGTAAAGTTTGAAATTGAACCAGGATTGATATGTGCAATAGATACACATATTTATACAAGATCCCAAGTATGAAATACGATATTTCATCGGCTTGGTATTTGTTTGATGGTCGCGGTGACACAGGTGTCACAGTCTCCCCTACTTTAGGAAATTTCGTCCCGAAATTTATTCGTAGGAGTCTATTTGTGATTCTGCCAAATAACCATCAGCGATATGCAATGTAATGTCCTGTCATTTCCTTTAACGGTCATTCTTCAGAAACGAAATGAACAGACGGAGTCATTTTCAATGGTTTCTTCCTCAGAGTTGGAAATGAGGGATTATACAACGGATATTCATTTCCCCAACGGATAAATCGTCAGAAACGGAAATGAACTAACGTAGTGATTTTCAACGGTTGCTTCATCAGAGTTGGAAATGAAGGATTACACAACGGATATTCATTTCCTCAACGGGTAATTCTTCAAAAACGAAAATGAACTAACGGAGTCATTTTCAATGGTTGCTTCATCAGAAATGGAAATGAAGGATTACACACCGGATATTGATTTCCTCAACGGATAAATCTTCAGAAACGAAAATGAGCTAACGGAGTCATTTTCAACGGTTGCTTCCTAAGAGTTGGAAATGAAGGATTACACAACGGATATTCATTTCCCCAACGGATAAATCGTCAGAAACGAAAATGAACTAACAGAGTCATTTTCAACGGTTGCTTCATCAGATTTGGAAATGAAGGATTACACAACGGATATTCATTTCCCCAATGGATAAATCGTCAGAAACGAAAATGAACTAACAAAGTCATTTTCAACGGTTGCTTCATCAGAGTCGGAAATGAAGGATTACACAACGGATATTCATTTCCTCAACGGGTAAATCTTCAGAAACGAAAATGAACTAACGGAGTCATTTTCAACGGTTGCTTCCTCAGAGTTGGAAATGAAGGATTACACAACGGATATTCATTTCCCCAACGGATAAATCGTCAGAAACGAAAATGAACTAACAGAGTCATTTTCAACGGTTGCTTCATCAGAGTTGGAAATGAAGGATTGCACAACGGATATTCATTTCCTCAACGGGTAAATCTTCAGAAACGAAAATGAACTAACGGAGTCATTTTCAACGGTTGCTTCCTCAGAGTTGGAAATGAATAGGGTTAACTCTAGACACATGACAGAACTTGCTGTGATTTCTGTGCACTAAATTCCATAATTATGTATGCATCCATAATTACGTAATCCCTTGCACAGTCTGCACAGTTTGTTTTGTAATGTTTTGGGGAAGGATTTCAAAGTTGTGATGAGGGTGACTAGACTTCCACCGGGTCCTTTTAATTAGATCGACAGGGATCTTCTTAGTTAGGCCACCAAGGAGTCCTTTCAGCTATATCATCACATTATATCCCTAGCCAGATTTTTGGATCAATCTGTTTAACTAGACCACTCAAGGGGTCTAATTTTGAAGTAGTACTTTATAATCCAAGGGACTTAACTATAACATAGAAGTCCATTGAGGATTTTAAGTAATACCTTTGGGTATCCTACTATGAATCTCTTGTACAAGGATATGTAAGATTCTACGAAGATTTGGATAACATAATTTGGATCACACAACAACACATAAGGAAACACATAAGCACATAGTCACATAATTGTTTAACTTGATTATAATTTGTTATTAACTTGTTATTGATTGAATACGGATATGGAAACCAATCGACGGGTCTCAATGTTCACTGGAATCTATCTGAGAAGATAGAAAGATCTCCCAAAATTCGATTTTTTATTTTAAGGAATCACCAGATTCGAATTAAGGTATACAACAATTAAGGACTTACGGGAAATCCTTAGGTACCCTATTAAGGATTTATAGTGGTACCTTGGGTATTCGTCTCATGTTGTAACTTGCGCTTTGTACTTCGTTTCCTTAGAATAAACGGGTTCTTAGGAATTTTGTGGAAGACGCAAGAGGTCATAGAATGGGAGAATTTTGGGGGTAGTTTGTTCTTTAAGGAATACGGTTCCTTGATTGTCGGTATTGTAAGGGGATATGTCGTTTATACATGCAACCACAGATAACACATTGCAATGTAAATAAAAGATTTATTTATAAACAATGATAACAACTGTTTCTTGGATCTTGACAACAAAAGAAAATAATACATAAGACGTGATTATTTCTAAACGATGTTGTCTTCTAGTCAGTCAGATGCTTATCCATGTGCTGGATTTGCATTAGCAAGCCTTGGGCAATTTCTTCGGAAATGATCCATCTCGCCACAATTGAAACAAGAGCCTGGCAGAAAACGACCTTGAGCAGGATTGTTGCCAGCTTGGTTTGGCGTAGCTGCAGCTGGGCAGATTCTTGTTGTGTGGCCTATAAGCCCACAAGTTTGGCATCTGCGGCACTGTACGTTGGCGTGATGATGGAGGCTACATTGGTTGCACAAGGGTGCAGTTCCATTGTATGGTTTTCTAGCAGGGGGCTGAGCTGGTTGGTTGGGGACGGCTTGACCATTGTGAGCGACCACGGCGAAGTTCTGAGAAGCCTTTCGCTTCTTTGACTTCTTAGGAGATTCAGTCTGTTCATCCATGATCTTTGATTCCTCGATTGGGTTCGATTCCCCGACCGGTTTCTTGTCACCTTTTCGGAAAAGTTTACCTTTCCTGATCTTTGATTCAGTCAAGGTTGCAGATAGCTCAATGGCCTGTCTAACTGTAGTAGGGTTGCTACCAGTCACGATGTCTTGTATTGAGTCAGGGAGGCCATCAATGTACTTTTCGATTGCCTTATCCAAAGGTGTAACCATATCCGGGCATAACAAACTTAACTCCTCATAACGGTCCGTGTAGGCTCGATGCTCACCGCTAACTTGCTTAAGATCGTCGAACTTCGTTTCCAAGGTCCTGATCTCGTGACGAGGACAGAATTCCTTCATCATCAGAGCTCGAAGCTCTTGCCATGTTTGAGCTAGTGCCACATCGGCACCCCTATCTCTCATCACACCATTCCACCATGTCAAAGCTCGTTTCTCAAAGACGCTAGATGCGAATTCTACCTTTCGCTCGTTTGTACATTGAACATGCCTGAAGGTGTTCTCTAAACTCTCGAACCATTGCAGAAGTGCAGTCGCTCCTTGAGACCCAGAAAACTTGGATGGCTTAGCCGAGTTGAACGTCTTGAAGTTGCAGGGGTCATTATTGTTGTTGTTGGCTTGGTTCCATTGAGCAAAGGGGTTTGGGAATTGAGCAGCCATTTGCTGTGAAATGATCTCTGCCAGTTCGGCAGTCGCTATCTGGTTTTCGCGTCGAGGAGGCATTCTAAAAGAGAAACAAGAAAGAAAGCAAATGAAATGGCATTGGGTAAGAATAGGTTATTACAATTACCGGCCATAATCATGGTTGATGGTCATTTGTTTAAATCCACGAAGCAAACAAACAACACCAAGGCTGAATCAAAGCAAATAGATCCTCATAGTGTATCGCGAAGACATGCTCGCCTATAAGTGGACACTCACCCCAAGAGTTCCCAGGTAAGAGTGACTGGTCCGATTATGTGGATTTGTACGAACACTCTAACCTTAGATAGAAAACCCGGGGTACAAGCATTCACTCTTCCAGTTTGCACGTGTTCACACTATTTAGGACCCAAAACTTCGACGAGAGTTTTGAAAATTCAAAGGGGTTCAAAACCTTAAAACAGAGGGTTCAAAACCTAGTAATCAATCATCCTAGAACAGATGATTAGTTTTCAAAGCGGTTTTGAAATTTATGTTCTTGTTGTGGTCGTCGCCCAAGGATAGGTGACGGTATTGTTTTATGACTAAACGCAAGTAAACTCGCTTTAGGTTCCTAGGAAGGTTATAGACTAGGTCAAAGTATTACTAATAACCTAATTCCCTATAACCATTGGCTCTGATACCAACTTTTCTGTCACACCCCGACCACGTAGAACATACAAAACGTGGCGGAAACGTCGGGGAGTGTTGTAACAGAATCAATTGTTTCAAATCCATGGTAAATGAAGTTTCGTTTTATTAATCAAACATGAAGGTTTACATTGCTTTAAACAAGAACCAAAGAATACATAACATAAATTAACTAGTTCTTGTCTCGTTTTAAGTCACTAAGGCACAGGTCCGCCTAAGTATGTCTTGATAAGTCCTATGCATCATCTCCTAAAAACACATGTGAAAATAGGTACGTCAGCATAAAAATGCCTGTGAGATACATTGGTTTTGTGAAAACGGAATTCATGACTTATGTTTGAGAAAATGTTTAGTCATGAACCTTGTAATTTGCTTTGCCTTGTAAATCATTTGAAAAACGATAAGATCAGATGATATGTATAAATAAGAGAACACTGTATGGTTAAACGGATAACCATGTAAAATGTGTTTGTATAAGATAAGTCGTTTGTAAAACAATGTCTCGTGAAAAGTGTGTTATTTGTATAAAATGTCATATGTCTCAAATTGAAATGATTCAAATAACGCCGCGATATGTAATACCATACAAACACTTATATATAGGAAGTACCATCGGCGTATCCACCATGCTTGTATCATATTACACACGCCTCGTTACTTAATCACTTACTCAAACCAAACCATCGAGATGAAGTGTTTAACAATTGTAGAAATGTTCATGTATAGTCAAATGTCTATTGTCAAATGTAAATCATGTCAACAGATACAACTGGTTCACACGGTTCAACGGTTACAGACGGTTCATGTAATCAAAGGGGTAAGACAGTTCACATAGTCAAATGGTTACAACGGTTCAAAATGTAGCATAATGTCTTCATACGCTGGATGAGCATATGCAACAAAAATGCAATGTAAAACTGTACTAAGTATGCACACAATGGGCATATATAGTATGAAATGTAGTGTATAACAATGTACTAAGTATGCACACAATGGGCATACATAGCATGTAATGTAAAGCAATGTACTAAGTACGCACACAATGGGCATACATAGCATGTAATGTAAAGCAATGTACTAAGTACGCACACAATGGGCATACATAGCATGAACACAATGAAATCATGTACTATATATGTACTATCGAACATAGCAAGTATATGATGTGAAAACCGGAAAGCATGAAAGTAACAAGTAGGCACATGTGTTTCACCCCAAAACAGTTTGGAAAACAGTAAAAGAGGGGTTCAATGTAGTCACCTGAGATTGCTTTGAATTCCTTGTGTAATAATCACACAATGCTAGAGATCACGGGATATCAAACGGCACCTAATAGGTAGCTATATTAATATACCAGACCAAATCTGAAGGATCGGATAGTATGCGGGTTCGTAAACCAAACGAGTATGGAGACTCGTGTAATACGGTTTAACAAAGCCTACATACTAAAATGAAACCTAACCTAAGTGCTTGCGACCCATTACGACCCGTTTAGGTAGCTTATGCTACCTTACGCGTCGTTCGCGTAGAACGCGTCTGGAACGCCTAACATCGTGACCACAAGGTATAACCTCGGAAGGTTATAGCTATGGTCACCTAATGTGTTTGGTCGGATCCTAATGATCGACCAAATGGGCTGGGTTCGAAAGTATAAGCGATGGTTTAGATCGCTTACCTTACGACCCTATATAAGCACTAAACTAAAAGTGACGAGCTAAGCATGTTAGGACATGCTTAACTAAGTTTAGAAAACAGGTTTGGCATCAAAACAAACGGCTTTGATGCTCACAAGTAGTTTGGTTACAAAATACGCAAGAATGCGCATTTTGGCCGAAACTACGACTCGTCACTGAGCCTAGATAACGTGGTAATCAGTAGGTATAGTCGTCATGGACTATAACCATCGTGTTCACGCTCACGTTATGAAGTTCCAACGAACTTCGTGTTGACCATAGGCTGGTCAACGCAGAAAGTAAACAAAACATTGACTTTCGGACTCGAAAAGCGAATAAAAGAACGAAAGAATACTTACGGAGTGTCCCCGAATGCTAATCTAGATCAAAGAGCTCAGGTATGAAGCAATCGCATCAACTTAGAGCATTTTGATCAGATTTTTGTGGGTTTTACATCAAAGGGGGGGGGGGGGTATTTATAGGAAAGGTAGAGCCGTTAGGATCGTTTCTTGAATATTGTGCCACGATCCAAGCCGTACACTTGTCACAAAGTTGTGGTGGCTTAATGTGACCCTTGGCTCCTGATTTGGTGAAAGGGCATTGCCCTTTGGGTTGTTTGAAAGGCCAAGTTGTGCAAGAAAGACAAAATTCTGTTACTGAAGGGGCCATGCGGCCCGCATCAGGATTGGACAAAACTCAGGCGGGCCGCCTGGGCCTGTCTGATCTGCACATACTTTCAGAAATGGCAGTTTTGGTCCCTGTTGCGTGTTTAAGCCATTTCCGACACTTCTAAGGCCCGTAAAGCCAACTTTAAGGCCCTAAAATGATGCCTAAACATTGTGGACATGAAACATGCTCAGAAATATGTCGGATGTTGGCTCGTTTGGCCGTACGATCGCGATGTTCGGTTAATTACGACGGAATGCGCATAAGCGCGAAAAATGATCCGAATGACGCGACGGATGGATTTTTCTCATGCCAAACATTACATAAATTTTTGGATGTCCGGATGTATTCAGAACGTAAGTTATGCGCGAAAGTGCAAACTTGTGCACTTTTTGAAACTTTTAGTCCCTGAATGATCCAAACGTTTCTTTTAGCATACCAAACCTCTCAAAGCCTATTTCTAAGCTATGTAAAGGATATTTATGGTATGTTTAACTTATGGACATCTTTCGGAATGTTCGTTATGGTTCAAATTGGCATACTTTCGTAGTTTGTCAAGTTTAGTCCCTGTAAGCGAACTAACTTGTTTTTGCCATACCAAAGCCTTCAAAACTTATTTCTAAGTTATGTAAAGGTTATTTAAGGTATGTAAAGTATATGTTGATGTCTCGGAGTATTTGTCACATTAAACTGAGTACGTTTTCGCACCAGGTTGCGTATAATTCTCCAGAAAGCGATGTAAAGTTTGAAATTGAACCAGGATTGATATGTGCAATAGATACACATATTTATACAAGATCCCAAGTATGAAATACGATATTTCATCGGCTTGGTATTTGTTTGATGGTCGCGGTGACACAGGTGTCACAGTCTCCCCTACTTTAGGAAATTTCGTCCCGAAATTTATTCGTAGGAGTCTATTTGTGATTCTGCCAAATAACCATCAGCAATATGCAATGTAATGTCCTGTCATTTCCTTTAACGGTCATTCTTCAGAAACGAAATGAACAGACGGAGTCATTTTCAATGGTTTCTTCCTCAGAGTTGGAAATGAGGGATTATACAATGGATATTCATTTCCCCAACGGATAAATCGTCAGAAACGGAAATGAACTAACGTAGTCATTTTCAACAGTTGCTTCATCAGAGTTGGAAATGAAGGATTACACAACGGATATTCATTTCCTCAACGGGTAATTCTTCAAAAACGAAAATGAACTAACGGAGTCATTTTCAATGGTTGCTTCATCAGAAATGGAAATGAAGGATTACACACCGGATATTGATTTCCTCAACGGATAAATCTTCAGAAACGAAAATGAACTAACGGAGTCATTTTCAACGGTTGCTTCCTCAGAGTTGGAAGTGAAGGATTACACAACGGATATTCATTTCCCCAACGGATAAATCGTCAGAAACGAAAATGAACTAACAGAGTCATTTTCAACGGTTGCTTCATCAGAGTTGGAAATGAAGGATTACACAACGGATATTCATTTCCCCAATGGATAAATCGTCAGAAACGAAAATGAACTAACAGAGTCATTTTCAACGGTTGCTTCATCAGAGTTGGAAATGAAGGATTACACAACGGATATTCATTTCCTCAACGGGTAAATCGTCAGAAACGAAAATGAACTAACAGAGTCATTTTCAACGGTTGCTTCATCAGAGTCGGAAATGAAGGATTACACAACGGATATTCATTTCCTCAACGGGTAAATCTTCAGAAACGAAAATGAACTAACGGAGTCATTTTCAACGGTTGCTTCCTCAGAGTTGGAAATGAAGGATTACACAACGGATATTCATTTCCCCAACGGATAAATCGTCAGAAACGAAAATGAACTAACAGAGTCATTTTCAACGGTTGCTTCATCAGAGTTGGAAATGAAGGATTACACAACGGATATTCATTTCCTCAACGGGTAAATCTTCAGAAACGAAAATGAACTAACGGAGTCATTTTCAACGGTTGCTTCCTCAGAGTTGGAAATGAATAGGGTTAACTCTAGACACATGACAGAACTTGCTGTGACTTCTGTGCACTAAATTCCATAATTATGTATGCATCCATAATTACGTAATCCCTTGCACAGTCTGCACAGTTTGTTTTGTAATGTTTTGGGGAAGGATTTCAAAGTTGTGATGAGGGTGACTAGACTTCCACCGGGTCCTTTTAATTAGATCGACAGGGATCTTCTTAGTTAGGCCACCAAGGAGTACTTTCAGCTATATCATCACATTATATCCCTAGCCAGATTTTTGAATCAATCTGTTTAACTAGACCACTCAAGGGGTCTAATTTTGAAGTAGTACTTTATAATCCAAGGGACTTAACTATAACATAGAAGTCCATTGAGGATTTTAAGTAATACCTTTGGGTATCCTACTATGAATCTCTTGTACAAGGATATGTAAGATTCTACGAAGATTTGGATAACATAATTTGGATCACACAACAACACATAAGGAAACACATAAGCACATAGTCACATAATTGTTTAACTTGATTATAATTTGTTATTAACTTGTTATTGATTGAATACAGATATGGAAACCAATCGACGGGTCTCAATGTTCACTGGAATCTATCTGAGAAGATAGAAAGATCTCCCAAAATTCGATTTTTTATTTTAAGGAATCACCACATTCGAATTAAGGTATACAACAATTAAGGACTTACGGGAAATCCTTAGGTACCCTATTAAGGATTTATAGTGGTACCTTGGGTATTCGTCTCATGTTGTAACTTGCGCTTTGTACTTCGTTTCCTTAGAATAAACGGGTTCTTAGGAATTTTGTGGAAGACGCAAGAGGTCATAGAATGGGAGAATTTTGGGGGTAGTTTGTTCTTTAAGGAATACGGTTCCTTGATTGTCGGTATTGTAAGGGGATATGTCGTTTATACATGCAACCACAGATAATACATTGCAATGTAAATAAAAGATTTATTTATAAACAATGATAACAACTGTTTTTTGGATCTTGACAACAAAAGAAAATAATACATAAGACATGATTATTTCTAAACGATGTTGTCTTCTAGTCAGTCAGATGCTTATCCATGTGCTGGATTTGCATTAGTAAGCCTTGGGCAATTTCTTCAGAAATGATCCATCTCGCCACAATTGAAACAAGAGCCTGGCAGAAAACGACCTTGAGCAGGATTGTTGCCAGCTTGGTTTGGCGTAGCTGCAGCTAGGCAGATTCTTGCTGTGTGGCCTATAAGCCCACAAGTTTGGCATCTGCGGCACTGTACGTTGGCGTGATGATGGAGGCTACATTGGTTGCACAAGGGTGCAGTTCCATTGTATGGTTTTCTAGCAGGGGGCTGAGCTGGTTGGTTGGGGACGGCTTGACCATTGTGAGCGACCACGGCGAAGTTCTGAGAAGCCTTTCGCTTCTTTGACTTCTTTGGAGATTCAGTCTGTTCATCCATGATCTTTGATTCCTCGATTGGGTTCGATTCCCCGACCGGTTTCTTGTCACCTTTTCGGAAAAGTTTACCTTTCCTGATCTTTGATTCAGTCAAGGTTGCAGATAGCTCAATGGCCTGTCTAACTGTAGTAGGGTTGCTACCAGTCACAATGTCTTGTATTGAGTCAGGGAGGCCATCAATGTACTTTTCGATTGCCTTATCCAAAGGTGTAACCATATCCAGGCATAACAAACTTAACTCCTCATAACGGTCCATGTAGGCTCGATGCTCACCGCTAACTTGCTTAAGATCGTCGAACTTCGTTTCCAAGGTCCTGATCTCGTGACGAGGACAAAATTCCTTCATCATCAGAGCTCGAAGCTCTTGCCATGTTTGAGCTAGTGCCACATCGGCACCCCCATCTCTCATCACACCATTCCACCATGTCAAAGCTCGTTTCTCAAAGACGCTAGATGCGAATTCTACCTTTCACTCGTTTGTACATTGAACATGTCTGAAGGTGTTCTCTAAACTCTCGAACCATTGCAGAAGTGCAGTCGCTCCTTGAGACCCAGAAAACTTGGATGGCTTAGCTGAGTTGAACATCTTGAAGTTGCAGGGGTCATTATTGTTGTTGTTGGCTTGGTTCCATTGAGCAAAGGGGTTTGGGAATTGAGCAGCCATTTGCTGTGAAATGATCTCTGCCAGTTCGGCAGTCGCTATCTGGTTTTCGCGTCGAGGAGGCATTCTAAAAGAGAAACAAGAAACAAAGCAAATGAAATGGCATTGGGTAAGAATAGGTTATTACAATTACCGGCCATAATCATGGTTGATGGTCATTTGTGTGAATCCACAAAGCAAACAAATAACACCAAGGCTGAATCAAAGCAAATAGATCCTCATAGTGTATCGCGAAGACATGCTCGCCTATAAGTGGACACTCACCACAAGAGTTCCCAGGTAAGAGTGACTGGTCCGATTATGTGGATTTGTACGAACACTCTAACCTTAGACAGAAAACCCAGGGTACAGGCATTCACTCTTCCAGTTTGCACGTGTTCACACTATTTAGGACCCAAAACTTCGACGAGAGTTTTGAAAATTCAAAGGGGTTCAAAACCTAATAACAGAGGGTTCAAAACCTAGTAATCAATCATCCTAGAACAGATGATTAGTTTTCAAAGCGGTTTTGAAATTTATGTTCTTGTTGTGGTCGTCGCCCAAGGATAGGTGACGGTATTGTTTTATGACTAAACGCAAGTAAACTCGCGTTAGGTTCCTAGGAAGGTTATAGACTAGGTCAAAGTATTACTAATAACCTAATTCCCTATAACCATTGGCTCTGATACCAACTTTTCTGTCACACCCCGACCACGTAGAACATACAAAACGTGGCGGAAACGTCGGGGAGTGTTGTAACATAATCAATTGTTTCAAATCCATGGTAAATGAAGTTTCGTTTTATTAATCAAACATGAAGGTTTACATTGCTTTAAACAAGAACCAAAGAATACATAACATAAATTAACTAGTTCTTGTCTCGTTTTAAGTCACTAAGGCACAGGTCCACCTAAGTATGTCTTGATAAGTCCTATGCATCATCTCCTAAAAACACATGTGAAAATAGGTACGTCAGCATAAAAATGCCTGTGAGATACATTGGTTTTGTGAAAACGGAATTCATGACTTATGTTTGAGAAAATGTTTAGTCATGAACCTTGTAATTTGCTTTGCCTTGTAAATCATTTGAAAAACGATAAGATCATATGATATGTATAAATAAGAGAACACTGTATGGTTAAACGGATAACCATGTAAAATGTGTTTGTATAAGATAAGTCGTTTGTAAAACAATGTCTCGTGAAAAGTGTGTTATTTGTATAAAATGTCATATGTCTCAAATTGAAATGATTCAAATAACGCCGCGATATGTAATACCATACAAACACTTATATATAGGAAGTACCATCGGCGTATCCACCATGCTTGTATCATATTACACACGCCTCGTTACTTAATCACTTACTCAAACCAAACCATCGAGATGAAGTGTTTAACAATTGTAGAAATGTTCATGTATAGTCAAATGTCTATTGTCAAATGTAAATCATGTCAACAGATACAACTGGTTCACACGGTTCAACGGTTACAGACGGTTCATGTAATCAAAGGGGTAAGACGGTTCACATAGTCAAATGGTTACAACGGTTCAAAATGTAGCATAATGTGTTCATATGCTGGATGAGCATATGCAACAAAAATGCAATGTAAAACCATGTACTAAGTATGCACACAATGGGCATATATAGTATGAAATGTAGTGTATAACAATGTACTAAGTATGCACACAATGGGCATACATAACATGTAATGTAAAGCAATGTACTAAGTACGCACACAATGGGCATACATAGCATGTAATGTAAAGCAATGTACTAAGTACGCACACAATGGGCATACATAGCATGAACACAATGAAATCATGTACTATATATGTACTATCGAACATAGCAAGTATATGATGTGAAAACCGGAAAGCATGAAAGTAACAAGTAGGCACATGTGTTTCACCCCAAAACAGTTTGGAAAACAGTAAAAGAGGGGTTCAATGTACTCACCTGAGATTGCTTTGAATTCCTTGTGTAATAATCACACAATGCTAGAGATCACGGGATATCAAACGGCACCTAATAGGTAGCTATATTAATATACCAGACCAAATCTGAAGGATCGGATAGTATGCGGGTTCGTAAACCAAACGAGTATGGAGACTCGTGTAATATGGTTTAACAAAGCCTACATACTAAAATGAAACCTAACCTAAGTGCTTGCGACCCATTACGACCCGTTTTGGTAGCTTATGCTACCTTACGCGTCGTTCGCGTAGAACGCGTCTGGAACGCCTAACATCGTGACCACAAGGTATAACCTCGGAAGGTTATAGCTATGGTCACCTAATGTGTTTGGTCGGATCCTAATGATCGACCAAATGGGCCGGGTTCGAAAGTATAAGCGATGGTTTAGATCGCTTACCTTACGACCCTATATAAGTACTAAACTAAAAGTGACGAGCTAAGCATGTTAGGACATGCTTAACTAAGTTTAGAAAATAGGTTTGGCATCAAAACAAACGGCTTTGATGCTCACAAGTAGTTTGGTTACAAAATACGCAAGAATGCGCATTTTGGCCGAAACTACGACTCGTCACTGAGCCTAGATAACGTGGTAATCAGTAGGTATAGTCGTCATGGACTATAACCATCGTGATCACGCTCACGTTATGAAGTTCCAACGAACTTCGTGTTGACCATAGGCTGGTCAACGCAGAAAGTCAACAAAACGTTGACTTTCAGACTCGAAAATCGAATAAAAGAACGAAAGAATACTTACGGAGGGTCCCCGAATGCTAATCTAGATCAAAGAGCTCAGGTATGAAGCAATGGCATCAACTTAGAGCATTTTGATCAGATTTTTGTGGGTTTTACATCAAAGGGGGGGGGGGGTATTTATAGGAAAGGTAGAGCCGTTAGGATCGTTTCTTGAATATTGTGACACGATCCAAGCCGTACACTTGTCACAAAGTTGTGGTGGCTTAATGTGACCATTGGCTCCTGATTTGGTGAAAGGGCATTGCCCTTTGGGTTGTTTGAAAGGCCAAGTTGTGCAAGAAAGACAAAATTCTGTTACTGAAGGGGCCATGCGGCCCGCATCAGGATTGGACAAAACTCAGGCGGGCCGCCTGGGCCTGTCTGATCTGCACATACTTTCAGAAATGGCAGTTTTGGTCCCTGTTGCGTGTTTAAGCCATTTCCGACACTTCTAAGGCCCGTAAAGCCAACTTTAAGGCCCTAATATGATGCCTAAACATTGTGGACATGAAACATGCTCAGAAATATGTCGGATGTTGGCTCGTTTGGCCGTACGATCGCGATGTTCGGTTAATTACGACGGAATGCGCATAAGCGCGAAAAATGATCCGAATGACGCGACGGATGGATTTTTCTCATGCCAAACACTAAGGCATAATATTAGGATGCTTACATAAATTTTTGGATGTCCGGATGTATTCAAAACGTAAGTTATGCGCGAAAGTGCAAACTTGTGCACTTTTTGACACTTTTAGTCCCTGAATGATCCAAACGTTTCTTTTAGCATACCAAACCTCTCAAAGCCTATTTCTAAGCTATGTAAAGGATATTTATGGTATGTTTAACTTATGGACATCTTCCGGAATGTTCGTTATGGTTCAAATTGGCATACTTTCGTAGTTTGTCAAGTTTAGTCCCTGTAAGCGAACTAACTTGTTTTTGCCATACCAAAGCCTTCAAAACTTATTTCTAAGTTATGTAAAGGTTATTTAAGGTATGTAAAGTATATGTTGATGTCTCGGAATATTTGTCACATTAAACTGAGTACGTTTTCGCACCAGGTTTCGTATAATTCTCCAGAAAGCGATGTAAAGTTTGAAATTGAACCAGGATTGATATGTGCAATAGATACACATATTTATACAAGATCCCAAGTATGAAATACGATATTTCATCGGCTTGGTATTTGTTTGATGGTCGCGGTGACACAGGTGTCACATTTGTGACCGAGGAAATTCAGTTCATTTTACAAAGAAAGGATGCTACGTATTGAAACCAGGGATTGTCATTCCTGAAGATTGGTTCTTGATGACAGCTGAGAGACGGGGAAATGCTTATGTCATTGATATGAACAAGAAGCCATGTGAAGATTTTACTTGTCTATTTTCGAAGATATCAGAACATGATGGTCTATTGTGGCATCGTCGTCTTGGACATGTGAATATGAAGAATTTGAATCGACTTGCCAAAGGTCAACTGGTCCATGATCTACCAATCAACAACTTTATGTTGGTAGAAAAGTGTGTTGCTTGTGCCAAGGGAAAAGCTCATCGGAAGCCTCATAAATCCAAGCCTACACCCTCAACCAAGGCTGTGCTTGAATTACTTCATATGGATCTGTTTGGTCCAGTGAATGTGTTAAGTATTGGCAAGAAGGCTTATTATCTCGTGATAGTCGATGACTATTCACGCTACACTTGGGTGTACTTTCTAAGTCACAAGAGTGAGGCTGCGGGTTTGATCAAACAATTTATTACTTTGGTGGAAAATCAAGCCAGTACAAAAGTGAAGGCTATTCGATCAGACAATGGGACAGAATTCAAAAATGTTACCATGGATACATTCTGTGCAGAAAAGGGAATTGATCAGCAGTACAGTGCACCACGAACTCCACAACAAAATGGAGTGGCTGAAAGACGAAATCGTACTCTTATAGAGGTTGCGCGTACTATACTGGCCGATTCAAAGCTTCCTAGTTTTTTCTGGGCTGAAGCTGTTAGCACGGCCTGTTTCGTCCAGGATCATGCTTTAGTAAACAAACGTCATATGAAAACTCCTTATGAGATTCTGGAAGGACGTAAACCTTCGGTTTCACACTTTCGCATCTTTGGTTGCCCATGTGTGTTACTACTTATGGACGCCAATGGAAAGTTTGAAGTCAAAGGGGACGAGTGTTACTTTGTTGGATACGCTAAAGGTTCAGCCTATAGAGTATACAACAAGGTAACTAAAAAGGTAGTTGAGTTGTGCAACATTGAATGGCTAGAAGAAAATTCTACGGACGCTAGAGTTGGACCAGATTGGTTATATCATTATGTTGCATTGTTTAAATCGTTTAACATTTTGTCAAGTGTCCCTACAGCTGCAGGTGTGTCTATGCCCAAACAACCGCTATCATTTGGTGATACTGAAGAAGAAGAACAGGCTGAAGGAAGATCAAGAAATCATACCATTGACCCACCGGGAATGGTTTTCACTCGGCATCCTTCGCCTCAGCAAACGTCCCATCAATCCCCTGAAGGTGCTTCATCAAGTGGTGCTGTACCTAGTGGTTTAGGATCTACACTATTTCCTGAATCCATTCCTGAAGATTGCATCGTGACAACTCCATCCGTTCATCATACTGCAGCATCTAATGAGGGGGAGTCTAGCAACACCACTGCTGATAATCAAAATGCTTCTACTGAAGACGAGACCGTACCTGACATGGCAATACCCACAAGTGTCCAACGAAATCACCCTATAGAGAATGTGATTGGTCCTGTAAATGCAGGAGTTTTAACCAGGAGCCAATCAGGAACCATCAATACATGTTTATATTCTTGCTACATCTCACAAATAGAACCTAAAACTGTTGATATAGCTTTGCAGGAACCAGGCTCGGTAGACGCTATGCATGAAGAGCTGAACCAGTTTGAGAAGCTTGGAGTATGGAAACTTGTCGAGTTGCCAAAGGGAAAGCGCAAACATGGAACTAGATGGGTGTTCCGAAACAAGCAAGATTGTGCAGGGGTTATTGTTCGAAATAAAGCAAGGCTGGTGGTTCAGGGTTTTTGACAAATAGAGGGTCTGGATTATGATGAAGTATATGCTCCGGTTGCCCGACTTGAAGCCATCCGGATCTTCTTAGCTTACGCGTCATATATGGGGTTCACTGTTTATCAGATGGATGTCAAGACAGCGTTTCTATATGGAGATGTGAAGGAAGAAATCTTTGTCGAGCAGCCACCAGGTTTTGTGCATCCAGATCATCCAGAATATGCCTACAAGCTAGACAAGGCATTGTATGGATTACACCAAGCACCACAAGCTTGGTATGCTACACTAACTGAACATCTTTTGGCTCATGGGTACACACGTGGCACGATAGACCAGACTCTGTTTATCAAGAAAGTGGGCAAGGATCAGATCTTGGTTCAAATTTATGTCGATGATATTATCTTCGGATCTATAAGTGAGGAGCTTTGCAAGGAGTTTGAGAGAGTTATGAAAAAAGAAGTTTGAGATGAGTGCTCTCGGAGAAATGACACTGTTTTTGGGTCTACAAGTCAAACAGAATTCACAAGGCATTCTTATTCATCAAGGGAAGTATGTGGATGATGTGCTAGCAAAATTCAACTTTTCAGATGCAAAATCAGCTGAAACACCAATGGCAGAGAGACCGTTATTGACTAAAGATGAAGAAGGATCTTCTGTTGATCAACGTCAGTATAGGTCTATGATCGGGTCATTGATGTATCTGACAGCTAGCCGTCTGGATATCATGTTTGCTGTCTGCAACTGCGCAAGATATCAGGCTAATCCTAAAACTTCTCATCTTACTGATGTTAAACGAATCTTTCGGTACCTTAAAGGCCGACCTCGGTTTGGTCTGTGGTATCCGAGGGATTCCAATTTTGACTTGTTTGCATTTTCAGATAGCAACTTTGGAGGTACTGATAGTGATAGGAAATCTACATCAGCTAGATGTCAATTTCTGGGTGACAGGCTCATTTCTTGGCAATGCAAGAAACAACAAACGGTGTCGATTTTTATAGCTGAAGCTGAGTACGTTGCCGCCTCTGCATCTTGCTCTCAAGTGGTGTGGATGCAACATCAATTGCAGGACTACGGTTTGACTTATTTAAATACTACTATTTACTGCGATAATGATGCTGCAATACAAATTGTTAAGAATCCTTTTCACTCCATAGACATAAAAGTTCATTTCTGTGACATCTCGAGTTTCCAAGATTCCAATTCCGCATTTAGTGCACGTGTATTGTTGTTTAGTTATTTATTTTCACAAATAATTTGCTATGGAACTGTAACGTTTTGATACAATGAAGTGTATTGTGTGATTGTGCTTGGCTATGTGTTAATTGTGAAAGACTTGTCAAATATATGAACTTGGTGGTGAAACTGTGAAATTGTTGTGAGATGGTGTACTTGTGTAAAAATTAATACTTGTGGATGTAGAGAATAACTAGTGAAATCCTAGAGATACTTAACCCTAATCGCTTTTTCACTAATCATTTTCACAAAAATCCAAGCACGTACTTTCACTTTCTCTGGCAATCATCATCACCATCATCATTGGCACAAGCTATTCATCACTCTTGGTTCCATACGCTAACTAGAATCAATTCAAGGTAATTGTTTATTGATTGTTTGATTGTATCAATTCTTGATTCTTGTAATACTTGTAAACCCTAGCTTTCATATGATGTTCTGTGATTGTTGCTTTTGGATTCTGATTATTGTGAGGATGATGATTAGTTATGAAATTGTTGGTTTGTTGATAAGATATGCTTGATGCGATGAAGATGTTAACTGTTGAAATGTTTTCTACTATGCAAAAGTAATGGGGTTAGGGTTCAGGATCATATGAAAGTGTTGTTACTTTACGTATCTTATGTTTCCTGTGCAACTAGGGTTTTTGCGAACGAATTATATGATTGAAGAATGTCTGAGCTTTAAGTTTGGTTGATTGGTCTGAATTTTTATTGCATGTAACCCTAATGTCCGAACTTTATGAACATATGCATGTGTCCGATCTTTAATAAACTTATTTGTCCGAATTTTGTGACTTTGATGGTGTCCGGCTTTTACATACATGTGTGATAAAGGTCCGAATATTTTGAAGCCTTTATGTCCGAGTTTTGGGAGATAAGCTCCTGGTCCGAGTTTTATAGGTTAAGGGAGGGGGTCCGACTTTCTTGAATTACTGACATGGTCCGAACTATTGAAGGTTGCGCAGGTCCGAGCTTAGAGAGGCCCTTGATGTCCGAAGTTTGACAAGAAGACATGGGGGGTCCGAGTTCTAAACCCAACCCCATGTCCGACATTTACCAGACCCATGTGATCCGAGTTTTTGATCCCCACACCCCCCTAGTCCGAGTTTTTGAACCCCCATATGCTATCCGACTTTTAAACAGGGGAAACCCCCCCCCCCCCACACACACATTTGTCTGAGTTTTAAGAAGGGCAAGGCCTTGTCTGATTTTGTGTGTGTTTAATATAAGGCCTTGAGATGTGTGTTATATAATGTTGAATCTGTCAATATGTGTATGTCGCTTGGTAAGCCACCAACTCCGTTAAACTTGTGAAGTTATTAACACTGCTAAATGTATAAAGTATGTTAACAGTGGCAACTAGATTAATATCCACGTAAGATTAAACCATGAAATCAGAGACGCGACGCATGAATTATGTGAATATGATTGACTGCTTACGTGATGTATGAGTCTATGTATATGATTGTATGATATTGAATGCAACAGTATGATCCTGCATGCGTGAACATTCTATGTGATATTATCATATACACAATAAACACACAAAACACAGTTGCTTGAATATCAAGGATTTGTAAACCCTAATTGAATGAATCATGTGCAATGTATCCTAGGTCGTGTGTAACGGACTTAGACAATTAATTAATCCTAGAAGCAATAACATACCGAGCAAATCAAGGTGAGTTCACACTCTTACTAAGGCATGGGATTCCCAAAGGCTTGGGAATGGGATTGAAGTAATGAGATTGACTAGATTCGTACATACACTGTTACTAGACTACCATACCATCGTCCTCGGTTGTGCAGGACACATACGTAAAACCTACGTATACTTATGCTACTCACTGTCCTCAGGTTGCGAAGGACACTCACGTAAAACCTACGTGAACTTATACTCACTACTGCCTCGATTGTGTCAGGCACTTACGTAAAGCCTACGTAAACCCCCACGTACCCCTATCCTCGATTGTGAAGGATTACTTACGTAAAACCTACGTAAACTTGTACGTATTACTTTTCTCGGGATATGTAGAACACTTATGGTTACGAATAGTCTAGTGGTTATACACATGGGAAGCCCCCACCAATAGAACATACTATCGGCCAGTAGGGCCACATGTTACAAACGAACTTACTATTACGCATTACTTTCTGTGAACTCGCTCAACTAGTTGTTTATCCTATGTTACATGCCTTGGAGGTCGTTAGATACATGGAGCTTGCACAGGGAGGAGCTGGTCGTTGTGGGAGTGGATCGTGATTGTTTATTGAACACTCTATGATATTACATACTTATTTATGTTGGGTTTTATTTATACGCTTCCGCTATACAGTGATAACATACTTATGTTTTGGAACATCTTTCATATTGGTGGTTGAATGACATTAGTTTATATATTAATTACATGTTCAATATGATTGGTGGCTTGATCCTGGTCAGTCACGCTCCCAAGCGGTGATATTCCGCAGGTGGATTTTGGGGGTTTGACAGATTGGTATCAGAGCCATTGGTTATAGAGAACTTGGTTTTAATATGGGAAAACGTTTTTATTAAAACCAGACTATAACCAGAACAGTGCTCTCAACGATCCACAACGACGCTTCGCTCCACGTGCAGGACTCAACATCCTAGGTAATAAGGTTTATGTTTATTGCCTACATGCTAGAATTGCATAGAACTTTGCTCGTAGTATGCTTAGATTTCATTGCTCACTACTTGTTATTGCTTGAGAACACCTGTGTGCTTACACTCTTCTGTCATCGCACTATTCGCGAACCTTTCTCACCTATGTTGCCTTTGATGT
Source organism: Helianthus annuus (assembly GCF_002127325.2). Lineage (NCBI taxonomy): Eukaryota > Viridiplantae > Streptophyta > Magnoliopsida > Asterales > Asteraceae > Helianthus > Helianthus annuus. The sequence continues at coordinate 10,144,952 of NC_035446.2, read as the reverse complement.
GAAGATCAATGGCCGGACGTATTAACTTGACACAAGCCCAGTTGACGGCTCTTATCAATGAACAAGTTGCTGCGGCACTTGCAGCTGCAAACGCAGGAGGTATACCCTGCAGTCGTAACTCATCCTAGGATCTTTAGATCCTACGTTCCTAACCAACTCTTATGTTTAACCTCATTCTGTTCTTACACATTAGGTCAACACGTTCAGCAACCTGTGTGTACCTTCAAGAACTTCATGGATTGTCGTCCGAGCACGTTTAGTGGCACTGAAGGAGCGGTTGGACTCCTCCATTGGTTTGAAAAGCTCGAGTCTGTGTTTGAGATGTGTGAATGCCCTGAGGCTCGCAGGGTGAAATATGCCACTGGTACTTTAGAAGGGATTGCGCTAACTTGGTGGAACACGCAAGTGCAGATTTTAGGGTTGGCAGCTGCTAACGCCACCCCTTGGGATGATTTCAAGGAACTGATCAAAAGGGAATACTGTACACGGGAAGATATTCACAAGTTGGAAGATGAGTTGTACCATCTGAAAATGACTGGGTCAGAGATCGAAGCTTATACCAAAAGGTCAAATGAGCTGGCCGTGCTATGTCCAACTATGGTGGACCCTCCAGTTAAGCGTATTGAGTTGTATCTCAAGGGTTTGGCGCCAGAAATTCAGAGCCATGTGACATCGGCTAATCTTGACAACATCCAGGCTATTCAACGCCTCGCTCATCGCATCACAGATCAGGCAGTGGATCAGAACAGACTGCCTAAACGTATCAGCGCTACTGCTATCGCTACTACTTCTGCTACACTTGCTACTCCCAGTGACAACAAGAGAAAATGGGATGGGGATTCTAGCAAGGGATCAGCTTCAGTTCAGTCACAGGTTCAGCAGCGAAAGACTGACAGTTATCAGAGTCCCAGTCAGCACTCCTCAGGCAGCCACAGGCAGGGTGGATATCGAGGGAACCTCCCAAAGTGTAACAACTGCAACAGACACCACAGTGGCCAGTGTAACAAGGGTCGCTGTCAAAGATGCCTCAAGATGGGTCATCAGCCCAAGGATTGTAGAAGCCCTCGGCCTGCGAATCAGAATCAGCAGCAGCCTCAAGCGCAGCAGAATCAGCAACAGGGCAACAAGGGGTGTTTTCATTGCGGTGCTGAAGGTCACTTCAAAAGGCACTGTCCTCAGCTAAACAGGAACCAGAACAACAACAACAACAATAACAACAATCAGGGAAATGGCAACAACAAGAACAATGGTGGGAACAACAACGGCAATGAAGCAAGGGGTCGTGCATTTGTGTTGGGGCAGGGTGATGCCAAAAATGATCCCAACGTAGTTATGGGTAAGTTTCTTCTCGACGATATTTATGTTACTGTTTTGTTTGATTCGGGTGCGGATACGAGTTATGTGTCTTTGAAAATGAGTAAATTGTTAAAACGTACACCAACACCCCTAAACACCAAACATGTCGTAGAACTAGCAAATAGTAAGAGTGTAGAAGCCACGCATGTAGTCAAGGGTTGTAACATCGTTCTAGCGGGTCAGATCTTCTCGATTGATCTTATTCCAATAGTTCTAGGTAGTTTCGACATCGTCATCGGCATGGATTGGTTATCCAAGCAGCAGGCGAAGATCCTATGCAAGGAGAAGATCATTCGTATTCCTCGTGCGGGTAAGGAACCTCTCGAAGTTCAAGGCGACAAGAGTGGTGCTGTGGTTGGCATCATCTCATTCTTGAAGGCTCAGAAATGTTTACGAAAGGGTCATACTACCATTTTGGCACTTGTTACTGATGCATCGACGAAAGAGAAAAGGATAGAGGATATTCCAGTTGTACGCGAATTTCCTCAAGTGTTTCCTGAAGATTTACCTGGTCTACCGCCTCATCGTCAGGTCGAATTCCAAGTCGAGCTAGCTCTAGGAGCAGCACCTATAGCTCGCGCACCGTATCGTTTAGCTCCAACTGAACTGGAAGAACTGTCTAAGCAACTACAAGAGCTCTTGGATAAGGGCTTCATTCGTCCAAGCTCTTCGCCTTGGGGAGCTCCAGTACTATTCGTGAAAAAGAAGGATGGCACTTTCAGGATGTGCATAGACTACCGTGAGCTGAACAAGGTCACAGTGAAGAACCGCTATCCTCTTCCTCGTATTGATGACTTATTCGACCAGTTGCAAGGGTCGAGCTACTACTCCAAGATTGATCTAAAGTCTGGTTATCATCAGCTGAGAGTCTGGGATGAGGACGTCTCCAAGACAGCATTCAGAACTCGCTACGGCCATTACGAGTTCCTAGTCATGCCATTTGGGCTTACGAACACGCCTGCAGTTTTCATGGATCTTATGAACAGGGTGTGCAAACCCTATATAGACAAGTTCGTCATCGTCTTCATCGACGACTTTCTGATCTACTCCAAGAGTCAGGAGGAACACGAACAGCACTTACGTCTTATCTTAGAACTTCTTCGAAAGGAGCAACTGTACGCAAAGTTTTCAAAATGCGACTTCTGGCTTCGTGAAGTCCACTTCTTAGGCCATGTGTTGAACAGGGATGGGATTCATGTCGATCCATCCAAGGTAGATTCGATCAGGAACTGGCCTGCACCGCGTATACCAACGGAAATACGCCAATTCTTGGGTTTGGCGGGGTATTACAGGCGATTCATTAAAGACTTCTCCAAGATCGCACAGCCGCTTACAATGCTGACACAGAAAGGTGTTACCTATCGTTGGGGTAATACACAGGAAACGGCTTTTCAGTATTTAAAGGATAGGCTTTGCAGCGCGCCTATTCTCTCATTGCCAGAAGGCACGGATGATTTTGTGGTCTATTGTGACGCATCAATACAGGGACTTGGTTGTGTATTGATGCAGCGTGATAAAGTTATTGCCTACGCTTCTCGGCAACTCAAGGTTCACGAACGAAACTACACGACGCACGATTTAGAGCTGGGAGCTGTTGTTTTCGCGCTCAAGATATGGCGACACTACCTGTACGGTACCAAGTGCACAATTTACACCGATCACAGGAGTCTCGAGCATATCTTCAAGCAGAAGGAATTGAATATGCGTCAACGACGATGGGTCGAGCTACTTAATGATTATGAATGCGCCATCAAGTACCATCCAGGCAAAGCCAATGTTGTGGCTGACGCTCTCAGTCGAAAAGATACTTTACCTAGGCGTGTGCGAGCCTTGCAGCTCACTATTCAGTCCAGTCTTCCTGCACAAATACGAACTGCTCAGATGGAAGCATTAAAGCCCGAAAACGTCAAAGCTGAAGCCTTACGCGGCTCAAGGCAACGAATGGAACAAAAGGAGACGGCGCCTACTATGTAACAGGACGTATTTGGGTCCCACTTTATGGCGGTTTACGAGAGCTTGTGATGGATGAAGCACACAAGTCTCGCTACTCAATACATCCAGGGTCGGATAAGATGTACCACGATCTCAAAACAACATATTGGTGGCCTAGCATGAAAGCCCACATCGCTACTTACGTCGGCAAGTGTTTGACATGTGCAAAGGTCAAAGTGGAGTATCAGAAACCAGCGGGCCTACTTCAACAACCCAGGATACCACAGTGGAAATGGGAAGAAATTTCCATGGATTTTGTTACAGGCCTACCTAGATCTCAGCGTGGGAATGATACCATATGGGTGATCGTGGATCGACTCACCAAGTCTGCACACTTCCTGGCTATTAAGGAAACGGATAAGTTATCCACTCTCGCAGACGTTTATCTTAAAGAAGTTGTTTCGAGGCACGGGGTGCCCACCTCCATCATTTCGGATCGGGATGCATGATTCACGTCAGAGCTATGGCAAGCGATGCACAAATCTTTTGGCTCACGATTAGACATGAGCACAGCATATTATCCTCAGACGGATGGGCAGTCTGAGCGAACGATCCAGACTCTTGATGACATGCTTCGGGCATGTGTTATTGATTTCGGCAACGGCTGGGAAAAGCATCTCCCTTTGGTGGAGTTTTCGTATAATAACAGTTATCACACCAGCATACAAGCCGCTCCATTCGAGGCATTGTACGGACGTAAATGCCGGTCACCTCTCTGTTGGGCAGAGGTGGGGGATAGTCAGATCACGGGTCCAGAGATTGTAGTGGACGCCACGGAAAAGATTGCACAGATACGACAACGCATGGCGGCAGCACGCGACCGTCAGAAAGCCTACGCGGACAAGCGTAGGAAGCCTTTGGAATTTCAGGTCGGGGACCGGGTTTTACTTAAAGTCTCACCCTGGAAGGGTGTGGTTCGTTTTGGCAAACGCGGCAAACTAAATCCGCGGTATGTCGGATCGTTCGAGATCATTGAGAAAATAGGCAAAGTGGCCTACAAGCTAAACCTACCAGCTGAACTCGGTGCAGTTCACAATGTATTTCACGTGTCGAATCTGAAGAAGTGCCTGTCAGATGAGACCCTCATAGTTCCTTTTAAGGAACTCACTATCGACGAGCGGTTGCAGTTCGTCGAAGAGCCAGTTGAAATGACGGACCGGGATGTTAAGGTCCTCAAAAGCAAGGGAATCCCTCTTGTTCGAGTTCGTTGGAACTCCCGACGTGGCCCAGAGTACACCTGGGAACGCGAAGACCAAATGAAAGAAAAGTACCCCTAGTTATTCGCAACCAATGCAACCACTACTGAGACTGAAGCTACTACTGCGGAATTTCGGGATGAAATTCCAAATCAACGGGGGGATGATGTGACACCCCAGGAAAATCAGTAAACGATACAACTTACCTAGCTTCCTCAGTAATCACATGCTAAATTTCGGGACGAAATTTCTTTCAAGTTGGGGATAATGTGACAACTCGAGTTTCCAAGATTCCAATTCCGCATTTAGTGCACGTGTATTGTTGTTTAGTTATTTATTTGCACAAATAATTTGCTATGGAACTGTAACGTTTTGATACAATGAAGTGTATTGTGTGATTGTGCTTGGCTATGTGTTAATTGTGAAAGACTTGTCAAATATATGAACTTGGTGGTGAAACTGTGAAATTGTTGTGAGATGGTGTACTTGTGTAAAAATTAATACTTGTGGATGTAGAGAATAATTAGTGAAATCCTAGAGATACTTAACCCTAATCCCTTTTTCACTAATCATTTTCACAAAAATCCAAGCACGTACTTTCACTTTCTCTGGCAATCATCATCACCATCATCATTGGCACAAGTTATTCATCACTCTTGGTTCCATACGCTAACTAGAATCAATTCAAGGTAATTGTTTATTGATTGTTTGATTGTATCAATTCTTGATTCTTGTAATACTTGTAAACCCTAGCTTTCATATGATGTTCTGTGATTGTTGCTTTTGGATTCTGATTATTGTGAGGATGATGATTAGTTATGAAATTGTTGGTTTGTTGACAAGATATGCTTGATGCGATGAAGATGTTAACTGTTGAAATGTTTTCTACTATGCAAAAGTAATGGGGTTAGGGTTCAGGATCGTATGAAAGTGTTGTTACGTTACGTATCTTATGTTTCCTGTGCAACTAGGGTTTTTGCGAACGAATTATATGATTGAAGAATGTCTGAGCTTTAAGTTTGGTTGATTGGTCCGAATTTTTATTGCATGTAACCCTAATGTCCGAACTTTATTAACATATGCATGTGTCCGATCTTTAATAAACTTATTTGTCCGAATTTTGTGACTTTGATGGTGTCCGGCTTTTACATACATGTGTGATAAAGGTCCGAATATTTTGAAGCCTTTATGTCCGAGTTTTGGGAGATAAGCTCCTGGTCCGAGTTTTATAGGTTAAGGGAGGGGGTCCGACTTTCTTGAATTATTGACATGGTCCGAACTATTGAAGGTTGCGCAGGTCCGAGCTTAGAGAGGCCCTTGATGTCCGAAGTTTGACAAGAAGACATGGGGGGTCCGAGTTCTAAACCCAACCCCATGTCCGACTTTTACCCCACCCATGTGATCTGAGTTTTTGATCCCCACACCCCCCTAGTCCGAGTTTTTGAACCCCATATGCTATCCGACTTTTAAACAGGGGAACCCCCCCCCCCCCACACACTTGTCTGAGTTTTAAGAAGGGCAAGGCCCTGTCTGATTTTGTGTGTGCTTAATATGAGGCCTTGAGATGTGTGTTATATAATGTTGAATCTGTCAATATGTGTATGTCGCTTGGTAAGCCACCAACTCCGTTAAACTTGTGAAGTTATTAACACTGCTAAATGTATAAAGTATGTTAACAGTGGCAACTAGATTAATATCCACGTAAGATTAAACCGTGAAATCAGAGACGCGACGCATGAATTATGTGAATATGATTGACTGCATATGTGATGTATGATTCTATGTATATGATTGTATGATATTGAATGCAACTGTATGATCTTGCATGCGTGAACATTCTATGTGATATTATCATATACACAATAAACACACAAAACACAGTTGCTTGAATTTCAAGGATTTGTAAACCCTAATTGAATGAATCATGTGCAATGTATCCTAGGTCGTGTGTAACGGACTTAGACATTTAATTAACCCTAGAAGCAATAACATACCGAGCAAATCAAGGTGAGTTCACACTCTTACTAAGGCATAGGATTCCCAAGGGCTTGGGAATGGGATTGAAGGAATGAGATTGACTGGATTCGTACATACACTGTTACTAGACTACCATACCATCGTCCTCGGTTGTGCAGGACACATACGTAAAACCTACGTATACTTATGCTACTCACTGTCCTCAGGTTGCGTAGGACACTCACGTAAAACCTACGTGAACTTATACTCACTACTGCCTCGGTTGTGTCAGGCACTTACGTAAAGCCTACGTAAACCCCCGCGTACCCCTATCCTCGTTTGTGAAGGATTACTTACGTAAAACCTACGTAAACTTGTATGTATTACTGTTCTCGAGATATGTAGAACACTTATGGTTACGAATAGTCTAGTGGTTATACACATGGGAAGCCCCCACCAATAGAACATACTATCGGCCAGTAGGGCCACATGTTACAAACGAACTTACTATTACGCATTACTTTCTGTGAACTCGCTCAACTAGTTGTTGATCCTCTGTTACATGCCTTGCAGGTCGTTAGATACATGGAGCTTGCACAGGGAGGAGCTGGTCGTTGTGGGATTGGATCGTGATTGTTTATTGAACACTCTATGATATTACATACTTATTTATGTTGGGTTTTATTTATACGCTTCCGCTATACAGTGATAACATACTTATGTTTTGGGACACCTTTCATATTGGTGGTTGAATGACATTACTTTATATATTAATTACATGTTCAATATGATTGGTGGCTTGATCCTGGTCAGTCACGCTCCCAAGCGGTGATATTCCGCAGGTGGATTTTGGGGGTGTGACAATTTCATTAGAGACTGCTTTGACAGAGGTCTTATTAAACTCGAGCAAATCGACACAGATGCAAATGCTGCCGATTTGTTTACCAAACCTGTCAGCAGCTCAAAATTCAAAGTGCTTGTTGATTTTCTGAAAGTGATCCGGTATACCGACTGAGCATGGTTGTTTGTGTTTAAGTAAATTTATTCATAAAGTTTTCTATTCTTAGGTAGTTTTTATTTATGCACAAATTTAGGGGGAGAAATTTTGAAAAATACAAAAACAATAAAAAATTTTAAAAAATCCAAAAAGAAACATTGCTACGACTGGGAAATGAAATAAATTTTCACATTATGGTCGAGGGCTGACTCATGTAAGACCAGTATCGAAACAGTTTTGACTCTAGAACGATGTGTTGGTAGGCTCTATCCTTAAAGACTGGAAACATCGGCTGTTCTGTTCATAACTAATTTAGTACATGACCTCAGGAAAGAAAATCACTTTGGATTAGCTCATTTCTATTTGAATGTTTGTATGTTGTCCCGATACACACAATTTTGGTCTGACTCTAAAATTTTCTCTGAAAAAGTCGTGTATCTCCTTTGCTGCATCCAGATACATGCTGACCTGCAGGTGCTAGGCAACGTCAGCTTCTGCTGCATCCAGATACATGCTGACCTAGCTGTACGTTGTCGCTCTGTAGATCATTTATACACCCGAAAGAGGCCCTCAAGTGGCCAAAAGAAACCCAAGAAACCTATATCAAACTGAGAAAATCACATTTGATTTGTATATTATACCATCTCTGCTTAAGATCTATTCTGATCCCAGTTAAAACTTCAGAGATCTGGACTGGACTTGTGAAATATGTGGTAGGGAAGCTACTTGCATGATAGAGTGTGTCGTTTATATCTCCGAGATCTGATCAGTATTTGTTTGAGTGTTCATTGTTAAGAAATCAAAACATGATAAAATTTGTTACAGGCAGTTGTATAAAAAAAGTCTAGGGAAATGAGTTTAGAAGGACAAATATACTGGCAATCGTCTAGATCATTCATTAGTAGATCAGTGTTGATAAGTGTTGTCAAGCCCAAAACCCTTGATTTGATCCCTGAGCAAATTATGATATTTCCTTATTTTATTTTTGTAAATAATATTTCGATATTATTTAGTTTTTATTTGTAGGTTTTTGTTTTCATAAAAACATGCTCAGGAAGTTGAAGGGTTATATTGAAAATTTTGAGTTTTAATTGGATTACTGATACAATTTAATTTTTAATAAATCCAATTTAGACTGAAATGTGTAGTCTCGATTCGAGACTGTGGTCTCGGCACAGTTGTGTTAAAGGCCCGACCCATAGATTTGGGATATTTAAAGAAGTCTCGACTCGAGACCTCACTAGTTCTCGAAATCAGAAAAGTTCAGTTCATTGTCTCTCTCTCTCCTTCCGGCGACTTGTTGGTTGATTCCGGTGTCATTCACGTGTTTCAAAGCATTCTTAGATCTCGGTTCATCAAGATTCAAAGGTATTGTGATAGAGTGTTAAAGGTTGTTTGCAGGATGTTGAAGATTTGTTGAAGATTTGTTGAAGATTTGAATGAGGCGAAGAACCCTAATTAAGATTTTATGTTGGTCTTCAACAAAATTATTGGATGTTTGTGGTGTTTGATTCAAAACACAGTTGATTAAAGTCGTTTGTGGGGTTTCAACTATGGTTGCGACTGAGAACATATGATGACTCGAGACTTAATGTTGCGAGTCGGAACCTCATCAG